>NC_140200.1:23641299-23754864 GCF_965226575.1 Pagrus pagrus | reverse complement strand
GCTCATCTTCTCTGTAACTGTCCAGATGCACTAAGGACATTTTAGCAGGAGCCTCCAACAGCTGCTGGAGAAGGGCCTTCTAATCTGCCATGTACACCACTCTCTGAAGCATGTAAATTCAGAAGATGATTTGTGGTCTCTGATACACTGCTGTGTTATCATTATTTTATTATTGCTGAACGTTACAGTTAAACCTTGTTACTAATTAAATGCAAGTCGTAGTCAAATTAAACAAAGCTTATTTGTACAGTGCCTACTTTATATGAACACATCAGACTTAATGCAGTGGTGTAACAGTATGGATGTGCTGTATGTTTAGTACACTCGCAGGTCAGGCAACAAGCAGCAGCAGCACCACCACATCCAGCACGCCACCTACCTCCAGCGCAACGCAGCCTGGTGAGTTCTGTTAGTTGTATGTAACTGTGGGCATTGCACTGTTTTTGTTTGAGGAGTAATTTAACTGTTGATGATGTTTCTGCTGTCCATATATTGTGGTGATGGTGAATCTTGCCTAAGGCACCAAAGTGGCTAGAGCTGGCCCTGCAGTGCATTAAACCTGAAGTTTTCAAGAATCAGACAGGAAGCTTTTCTACAGCCCATCCTCCTCTATTCACTGTCAGAACACTCACACACACACACACACACACACACACACACACACACACACACACACACACACACACACTCTGTACATGTGAGTTGAGCCTCTCAGGTTATTTTGGGGGTCAGCTGTCGTTTGGCTCGTCAGCAGGACCCTCCCCCTCCACCTCCTCCTCCTCCTCCCTCTCTCTTTCCTCTGCCTCTATCCGTCTCTTCTTCACCTCCTCTCCTTCACTCCACTGATCCTGGTAAGACACTTTTCTCCTTTTTAAAATCTCTTGTTTCAGTCAAGTGTTTGTTCAGATATTTGTGTTTTGTCGTTGCCAAAATCTAACTACTTCAACTACAACTTTTGCTACTTCTGTGATTCTTCCTTGAGCAAATTTGTCTGGGGGAAAAAAAAGTGTTTTCCTTAAAGTTAATAAAACGACCTGCTGGTGTTTTAGGAATACTTCTGTTCTGCTAATCTGGTTAATGTAGTGTACTAACATGACGAGAAACACATGGAGAACGTCCATTATGGCCGCCATGACACAACAAGTTGCCTTGTCATTGTCCTGACTGACAGAGAAGTCATTCTAAGATAACGTCCTCACTTTACAGCTTTAAAGAGCTTTCAGTCACACTCTGATGTGACATGAGCAGAATTATAGTACTCACATTTAAAGACTGAATAAATCTAAATTTGATGGTACTCTACGTGGTGGATTGTGGCCGGAAACTGATGTCACATCATGTCACACTGAAAAATGTGTGACATGATACAGAAACTGAGTGTTTTAGATTATTTTATATTTTACTAAATATCTCAAAAATAAGACATGTAAGTGTTATTTTGTTGCTGTTTTTGAGCTTCTGACAGCACATAGATTACTGTTACTATAGAGTTTGTAGCTTCTCTTGGTCTTTTGGTCTGTTAGTCGTCACATCTTTTTGGTGTAAAAGTCCATGTTCACTTCCTGGTTTTACAAACATTCACAGTCTTTGTTTTTCTTGATTCCACCTTCTTCTGACAGGTGGAAAAGAATATTACTGATTGTCTGTTTCTGTTGCTCATCTTGACTATAATGAATTGTCTTTAATTAATTGCAATTAATTGGCAGTGTGCAGGCGTTTGCATACAACTTTTGAGCTGCTGTGGAAGCAGAAATATGGTTTGACAGAGAGACAGAGTGGCAAATGGAGGAAAATCTCCAACACATGGGTTTCCTCTCAATAATACAGACGTTCATAAGAGTCAACAAAACAAGAAGAAAGGTCGCTTTTTTTTTAGGTTCTTTAGTTTTCATTTTGGACATGAGGACAATAAGTTTGACCTGAAAAGAATATAAAATATTGTCTTATTTCGTCTACATTAGCTTAGCTTTTCGCCCAACAGGACTCCCTTTGTCGTGTGTCCTTTTCATGTGGTGTTTCCATTATTTTGTCCGACCCCTCCTTGTTATGATTCAGAGTTTGAACACACATTTTGAGTTTGGATTCAGCAGGTAGAGATATTATTACAAGTTGTTTTTTTTCAAGGCGTTGACAGCTTGAGAGTCAGGAGGAGGGACTGTGATTGGTTGCATAGCTCAGTGGGCAGAGCCTGATTTTTCTTTGCGAGCTTATTACAGCAGGGGAGGGGGGCAGGGTTTATTATAAAAAACATACAAAACAACACAAATTCCCATGTTTCCTGCAGTATTTGTGTGTGTTCCTAATGTGTGTGGCAGTTTGACCATATTTGGATGCTCTCAGAATAGATGAGATGGTAACAGGTGTGGTCTGGTGTGTGTGTGTGTGTGTGTGTGTGTGTGTGTGTGTGTGTGTGTGTGTGTGTGTGTGTGTGAGAGAGAGAGAGAGAGAGAGTGACAGAGTGGGGGCTGCTGCCTTAGACGGCTAATTTTAACTCACCAGATACAATAATATCAACAGCCGTCATGACACAGAGCTGTGAGGATAAACAGCCACTGGAAACATACTGGATATATTCCACAGGACACACACACACACACACACACACACACACACACACAGACAAAAGTAACAAGATCAAATGTCAGAAGCCAGCGACCCCTAGAAACTATAATGGTCATCATACTGGTCAGTATTAAAAATCACATTTACAACAGTGGGACAGAAAAGGTCGTTTTATAAGAAAGATTATTATCCCCTTTCACACTGCCTTCCAAAGGTGGCAATATCACACTGTTATTCTGCCTGGCTGGCTGTATGAAAGTTATAGAGGAGGAATGGGGGACAGTTGAGTTCCACCGCTGATCCTCCAGTGGAGGTAGCAACAGAGTGGGTCAGGACCTCAATGACAACGCTTTATTATAGCATCCATATGATTAGAAACAGTTTGCTGAGACATTTAACAGGTGGAAACACGTTGAATAAACACACAGATCTCAACAGATGTGTGCCATCAAGCCTGTCTGGTTCTGCAATGCCAGCATGCTGTATGAAATGACACACTGCAGTGGCTTTAAGCCGAGCTGCTTGGTTCAGTGTGAACAAACAAAGGTGGTGTAGAGGCGAGTCTTCCTTTCGCCGTTTTTGAGGAATCTCTGTCTGAAAAGGCCTGTTGATTACTTACATACTCATTACAGTATTAATGAGGTAATAATACAAACTCAGAAATATGTTGTTTTTTTCCATAAGTGAATAAACAAGCTGTTCTCGGAGGAAAATAAGGTCCCAGAACACTGTTTGAAGCTAGAAAGGTGGCAGGGTCCGCCACATATAAACAGTATAAGTAAAACAGTATAAATTGTGTTGCCCTTTAAGGTCTCAAAGGCGGAGTGCATAATGAACAAAACAATTTCCTCCTCACATTTGCTTTTCTCGCCCCTGGCCCAAATACTAATACCATAGTTCAGGCATCGTCATTGAAAGATCTTTCTCTTCTCCAAAACTACACAGTGTTCCTTTAGAATATTATATCATCTTATTATCTCTTTAGTTAAATGCCTACCTGAATGTTTGTACATTTTTATTTCATAACAAAAAGAAAGCAAGAGAACATAAAAGATGAAATTGGAACTTTATTAGATTGTGTTCAGTGAATTTCTTCCTTTTCCTTCTGCTCTGAACTGAACAGGAAGTATGAAAGTTTAAAAAAATATAGAGAATTATGAGAAGAATATGAGAATTAATTACTAATAACAAGGTGAAAAGATGTCATGAGACTCAAAACATACTACCAGTAACTTTAAAGCAGATGAAATGTCCACCTTTCAGAAGCAAACTGTAGACTGGTGTCAGGTGTAGTGGTGGAGTTACAGTTTGCAACTTGTGCTCATTTGACTCTTTGTTTATATTTAATGTATTTATCCAGCAAATTTCTCAGGAATAGTGTATGTTAATGACAGCAAACATGTCAGAATTAGCCAAGAAACTAGTTTTCATTTGTAGTAAATCTGTAAGTTATACATCTTCTGTCCCTCTGTTCCTCCCAGAGCTCTGAGGATGGAGACATCGGTGAAAACAACTGAAGTGTTGGTACCCCCCCAGTCAGACATGGAGTCCTCCTCCTCCTCCTCTCCGGACACTGACGGTGAGGCAGCAGCTCCTCCTGCAGCCTGCAGCTCCTCCTCCGACTACATCAACCCCATGGAGGAGTTCAGCAGGCGGCTGGAGGACATCATCAGCACCTACGGCTCTGCAGCCAGCATGCTGGACAAACAGGTGACGCAGACCTGATTTACACATCAAAACAATATGTAAAATAATGTGTAACTTCTGTGGACACGTGGGAATGTAAACAATGCTTCATATGTGTGATTGTATCAGAGTGGGGTGGAGGTTGAGACGGAAAAGATGAAGAAGGAGGCAAAAGATGACACTGCAGTTGCCATGGAGAAAGGTGAGACAACAAGATGCTAATGTTCAAAGAGAAAAAGAAAAAGTAGAAATCTTTTACAACAAAAACACTGAATCCTACATTTCCCATGATGCTATTGGATGTACACTTTTGTTGTGTTATACTAAGAGTTGATTTAAACTTAAATAAGTTGTCTCCACTTACTGCCGGAACATAGAACATAGAACATAGAACCATACACAGAATGAAAGAACTGATACCAAATACAGCCAGAGTGAGAAATACTCGAGTCAAAAAAATTAAAATATGAAATCATTTTTTTCTCTGTGGAAATCAGTTATTAATTCTCTCGACAGCTGTTGGACATTTTATGCAGTTTGAATGAGGTCCTCTGTGGTGAAAAGTCTTTATTTTTGCGTATAATTAGTAGTAAGTAAGCAAGTAAGTAAGTACACTCACTAAAGTTCTGTACTTCAGTACAGTTTTTAGCTACTAGTACTTTAGTACAATTTGCCTTTTTTAACTTTATATTTTTTAATATAAAGTTAATTTTCTTTATATTATTACGTTACTTTATGCTTCCACTCCACTTTTCAGAGGTTCATTTCAGATTAAAGTGATATGTACATAAATCTATAAATGGTTATAAATCGAATCGTGTGATATATTATTATATATTATTATTATTATTAGGTTATTCATACTCAAAACAAACAGGGGGCAGCATATCACCTGATTAACTGCTAACTGCTGCCAACTGTAGCTGCCGTTAGCTGGTTAGCTCAGTTAGCCGTGCAGCTAGCGGTCTGGACTGGAAGCTTGGAGGAGCGGCAAAGTGTCAGTGTTTCCACTGCTAAAACAGGAACTTTGCACCGGGACGGAGTTAGCTGGTTAGCATGCTAACTTCAGAAGTTATCTCCACAACACAGTCCACAGAAGTCAAAATATCAATACTGTTATTCCTTCACATTCTGTTAATAATTTAATTTATATAAATTATTGTTGTGAAATGGGAGCTCAACGCTTTTTGACCGAACTAACTCAACAGAACTCAAAGAACTGTGCATCATTTTAAATTTATCCTTCAGCTAAAGGTTTCAGTCGTCTCAAACACCATGCTACCCCGATATGCTACGTGATATACAATATGATGACCCAATCACATTGCACAATTAAAGACGGTGTTCGTGAAGAGAAAAGATTCTCAGGGTGCACGCCATCAACGACAACATGTAAAGACATTTTTCTGATGAGCATCACTCATCAAAAGTGTCAACAAATGAGGCTGAATGAGTAATTTTACTTTGATTTAACTCTGGGTACTTTGAGTGTGTTTTGATCTGAGTACTGTATTCCACTGCTGTTAGTCTATGATAAAATAAACTTGCAGCTTCTTTCCTGTCTCTCTACAGAAGAGTCTCTCATCATTCAGAGTCTGAAGAAGCTCTCTTCTCCAGATAAGAAACTGAAAGAGCTGGTCAGGAAATATGCTGAACTGGTGAGAATGTGTTTCTCACATATGGAGACTTCTACAGCTCAGACATTCACAGTGTTTTGTGTCTGAGACGACGTCTTTTATCCAGTTAATATAACATTTTTCATGTGTAATAATTACAGACATAACGGGGCGGCAAAAAACAAACTTCTCATCTTCCACCTGTGTGTGTGTGCGTGTGTGTGTGTGTGTGTATGTGTGTGCAGGCAGCCTTGCGGCGCAGTGATGAGAAGAAGCTGTGTGTCCTGCAGCAGCTGCAGGCTGAAAGTCAGCGCAGCATCACAGCTCGCAGCAAACTGGAGACTCTGTGCAGAGAGCTGCAGGGACACTACGACACACTGAGGGTATGTAGGCGGAGCTGGAGGTGTCTGAGTAGCTTCTGTATGTACTGCGTAAAATGTCTCAAATTAATTTACAATAATTATATAATAAACAATAATTTTACTATAATTACATAATTTTTGGAGAATTTCTTTGAAAAAAACAAACAGTCACTTAAAAAAATTAATAAAGTGCAAGTTAAAGTCAAATCCACAGTTGAACCCTTTGTTCTTTTACCATCCATCGGCCCCTCTCCGCCCCCCTCCCCCCCTTTCAGGAAGAGACCCTTCAGCGCTGCAGGGAGGATGAGGAGAAGAGGACGGAGATGGCCAACCACTTCCAGACGAGTCTTACAGAAATCCAGGCTCAGATCGAGCAGCACAGCGCCAGAAACGACAAGCTGTGCCACGAAAACACCAACCTGACTGACAAACTGGAGGGTCTCATGAACCAGTGCGAGCTGAGGGAGGAGGTAAGAGGGGCAAAGGTCAAAGGTCAACAAAGGTCAAGTCTTTACAGGTCATTATGTTTTAGATCTATATACTTTAAGGAGTTAAGAGGAAGAAGAGCTAATGGCAGCTAAAGGAGCAGTTAGCAGTTTCTCTGGTGATATGTTGCATATTTTTTGGAGGATAAATTCAAAAGGTGGCCAATTTTTACATATAGCACATTTAATTATTGTTTTTTAGTCCAAAAATTGACCAATTACAAATGCAAGATTGCAACTGTTTTGATAATTCATAAATCAGATGTGAATATTTGCTGGGGTTTTTTTTGGGTCTATGATAAAAAAAACTGAATATTTTGGTTGGAAAACTAAGTTGAATATGTTAACGAGGACATTTCAAATCAATATTTAATTATTTTACAATTTTCTGAAACTTTACCGAGCAAACAATTAATCTATTGATGGACAAAGTTATCAACGGATGAACGGATAAAGAGAGTCACTGTTTGAGACTGAGACTGTTCGTCTCTGCAGAGTTTGGAGAAGATCAACGACCGCCGCGACCTGCAGCAGAAACTGACTGAAGCCAAACTGCAGCAGGCCAACGCTCTGCTGGCCGAGGCCGAGGAGAAACACAAGAGAGAGAAGGAATACGTGAGTTTGAACCTAACAACTATCAGACATTTTATTTGAGTCATCATACAGCCTGTGTGAAAATCTTCATTTAGATTATGTTCTCCACATTTTAGAATTAGGGCTGTCGATAGATTCAAATATTTAATCGTGATAATAAAAAAAAAGCGATGGAGTCCATGAACTCCCCACATACGGACAGTTTCTGAAATGCGCGACCACGAGGAGAATACTGTGGATCGTTGCTACGCTGCAATCAATGGTGACTATCACCATCCTCTGCGCAGAGCAGGGACACGGTGCACGGTCCGCCTCATCACTGCATGCTAGCACAAATTAAAACTCTCTGAAGTTGTGGTGAGAATTTCAAAGTGGAACAGTGTGCCTGTGAGACTGAACCGCGGGTAGCAGAACAGAGATGAGCGAAACTCAGTGCAAAGCCATCCTCGTTAGTATAGTGGACAGTATCTCCGCCTGTCACGCGGAAGACCGGGGTTCGATTCCCCGACGGGGAGTATTATGTTTTCTACCAGCTAGTGATTAACCTACGCGTTAACAAGAAGAACCAGGACTTGACTATCGTGGTCCCAGTTCTACACATTGTCAGGTAGTCTGCTGTTTTGGCTGACAAAAGTTTGATTTTCATATTCTCCATTTCGTACCCATTAATAGTTCTAATTGATAAATTGCACATTTTTCATCTGTTCTTAATGTACCTTAAAGGGATATATTTAAAGTTTTTAATACTCTTATCAACATGGGAGGGGACAAATATAATTGCTTTATGCAAATGTGTGTTTATTATTATTGCATCAATCCAAAACAATGACAAATACTGTCCAGAATATTCCCCAGAATAACCTCAAAGGTACTGCATGCTCAAACAATATAATAAATCCGTTAATTTTGCGTTAACTTTGACAGCCCTATTTAGAATATCAGGAGGTTTTTTTTGTTTTTTTAATGCTGACATTGTCATGCCATGTCGTTTGATATTTGATATATGTTTGTTTTCATTTTATTTTATGAATATGCCTCAAAGGATCAGTTCACCCAAAAATGTCAATCCAGTCATTATCTCATTTCTGGAGCTTCACAGCAAAACAGCGTTGCAGCATTCTCCTAAACAAGTGAAGTAGCTGGAGACTTGTTTTAAAATGTAAAAAACAACCAAAGAAACCCACTTCAGACGGGGTGCAGGTAGACACTTATAGCTTAGCAGCTACAGTGATGACTTCAGCTTAAAAAGGGTTGTAAATAACATCATTTTAAATCAGTTTGGGATCAGAAATGTTTTGTGGACCCCATCAGCATGGGAGGAGGGGAAAATGACTGAATTCACATTTTTGAGCTGCACTGTTCCTTTAAAATCAATTAACTGTGTTGTGATGTTAGAATTAGAGGCTTGACTTAAGGTTGATTAACATCCATTGAAAAGACAATTTGATTATTCTTTGTTTACACATGTTTATGCTTCTTCTCAGTTGTTGTAGTTTCTGTAGTTGTTGTAGTCTCTCTTTGTTTTTCATTAACACATTAGTCCTCGTTAATGTGTGAAGCTCACCCAGATTGACTGTGTATTGTCTCTGTTGCCGTAGTTGCTTAGGGAGGCTATTGACAAAACAAAGAAATGCTTCGCTATGAAGGAGCAGGAGCTGGCCATGAAGAAGAAGGTAAAGAAACGTCTTTAATGTGTCTCCGTCTGTTCTCTTCTAACCAGTTACTGGTTCAGGCTGCTGAGTGGAAACTGCAGGCTAAGACACTCAGAGAGCAGGAGACTGTGATGCAGGCACAGGTGAATACTCACTGACAAAACTAACATGCTGACAGCGAGGACAGCTAGCACACACCTGGTGACAGCGGCGCAGCAGCAGGGATGAGATGAATGTTAGCATTGATTAGCAACGACAGCAATACTGACATTACTCACAAAACACAGGCCTATACCGCAGTAACATACCACCTGGATAGAGTTTGTAAAGTTTTCATTTATTCGGTAAAAAGGTAAAATTATTTGTTTTTGTAGATTCTGATTCAACATGAAGTTTTAAACTGTGCTGGGAATAAACCTCACATGGGAGAATACTGAATCTTTAATCCAATAATATATTATATTAATAATAATAATGATAATAATATGTTTTTTTCGTAACCAGAGTTACACAGTGCTTCACAACAAACACAGTAATGAAATACAAAGTAATAAAAGAGAATAAAGCAAATAACAATAGATGATTAAAACCATAAAAATACCAACAAATCCTTGTAATTAAAAGAAGAAATAAACCGAAAAAATATACTCCCAACTGGCAACTCAGTGGCTAAATTGTATTGTGGGTATTGTGGGCGGCAGGTATAACGAGCCATAATGAGTCACACTGGTGGACTGCTATTCAAACCCTGCCCCTACCCACAATGCAGCTTAACCAAAAGGCTTTATACCACTCTTTTTTTTACAATTGCAGTAGTACTCCCCAAGACCTGTTAACACACTTTAATGTGGAAAATTGGTGGAGGGTAGTACTCGAGTGAAATCCCACCACAGAAGGCAAGTCACAGAAACGAGGAATTGGACTTGAATGATGTGAGACTTGATGAGAGATTTGAAAGAAAAAACGTTTCAGTTTCGTGTTTTTATCTGTGAAAATGTCCAAACACCACAAGATGAAAACACTCAGGAGTCTCAGTTTGCATCTTGACTCGAAATTTATTGAAACCTGCCTTCAAGGACTTGGGACTGGCTCTGAAACACACCAACTTAGTATAAGTTCTTTCTCAATCAGATAAGGAATGTAAACTGGTTTGAGCCACAGTTTAACCAGCACGTGATCGATCAGTTTGTTCACCTCAGGATGAAAACAGCCTTGTATCCAGACTGAATGACTTGACTTACAAACCAAAAAGCAGCTATTTCCTCTTTTCTTTCTGCAAATGAGTTAATTTATGTGATGACTGCTGAGGATGAGGTGAATGTTAGGTTGGATTCGCTCTTTTGTAACGTTAATGCAAAATCCTGCAGGTATGAATGATTAATAGCCTCCAGCGGTGTGTAAGGCTCGTAATTAATGACGAGTGCAATTTGTAATTCATCACTTGGAGAGCCTGTCATTACCCAGTACCTTATGTTTCCCATGAGTCAGAGCCCAAACCAGGTTCTGCTTCTTTAGATATGTAATCATGTCCTCGTGATGGGCTGTCTTTGAGGGATTATAGTTGGGTCTCCTTGAACGATGACATTTTAAAGGATTTTTTAAAGAAAAACATGATATGACAGAATATTTCAGCTGTTTTCTAAAGTCCAGAAGGTTGATGTGTGTTTTGAATATTACCTTCATGTCTGTCTGTGGTTCGGTCTGACTTTGTCGTCTTTCCGTCTGTTCACAGCTGACGCTGTACGCTCAGAAGTTCGACGAGTTTCAGGCGACTCTGGCTAAAAGCAATGAAATCTACACCCGCTTCAAAAAGGAGATGGATAATGTAGGTGGTGAACTCTCAGAATCCAAATATGTGACGTTAACATGGTTTAATCATGTAATGAAAAATGAAACAGAGCTTTCTGTATAATCATTTTTCTGTTCAATTTTCTTTGCCAGTCCTCGAGCAATCCATGTTTCTAGATCAAGAGCACACATTTGGTTTAACGTTGTAAATGTCAAGGGTTTTCAGATGTCAGTGCAGTCATGTGTTTTTAAACTCTTCCCCCTCTTAGATGTCAGATAAGATGAAGAAAATGGATAAAGAGTCAAATCTGTGGAAGACGAGGTTTGAGAACTGCAACAAGGCTCTGACAGACATGATGGAAGAGGTACGTTGATGGCTGCTGGCTGCTGAGCTAAGATTAACCTGCTTATACTGAACTAAATGTAACAGTGTGAACCAGCAACAGACTGAACGTACCGCTGAACTGAACGGTGATGCAGTAGCTCAGGAGCAAAGTGAGCAAAGTGACAAAATTAGGGTTTGTGAGAATCTTTTTTTCTTGTGATCCGTTTTGAAAGTCTGATCTAAGTTATTTTCTCTCTTGTGTTTATGACTTGTGATCTAGTGGGGAAAAAAGTTTTGTCAGGATAATTTTATAAGTTCCTTAAATGTTTTTTTTTTTCTGAAAAATATATATTTTTTTCATGTGTGAAACTAAGCAAATAAAATCTTTTCTGTGTGTAAGTAAAAAAATAAAATAATTTAGATCAAAGTTAGAAAATGGATCATAAGAAAAGAAAAAAATCTCACTCACCCCTCAGGGCTTCTGTAAGAATGTAATAGAGTGGGGTTTTGTATTTCAACAAAGTAATATGAGAAAAAATAGAAACTATCACTTTTTCGAAAAACATTGTGGCAAAATTTCTGATTTTAAGAGGTGCACCTGAATGCTCCATGAGGTCCCAGATGGACTCTCAGCATAGTTCTTCCTGATTGTTGTTTTTGGAGAAGATGATACATTTACATTATCATGTTTGAAAGACAAATGCCAAACATTTGTCTTACTTTTCTAGTTGTATTCTCATGTTCTCCGTCCCTCCTCCGTCTGTTCCAGAGAGCAGATAAAGCCAGAGAGTACGACCTGTTCGTCCTGAAGATTTCGAAGCTGGAGAAGCTGTGTAATATCCTCCAAAAGGAGAGGGTTGTCCTCTATGCCAAGATCAAGCAAGTCCGCACCGCCAACTCCAACATCCCATCAAAGGTGTTTGGCAGCTCCAACTCTGATGACGTCCCTGACGCTGAAAGTTCTGATGAGTCCGCCCTGCTGACCCCTGTGGAGCTCCAGGAGATCCAGGAGGAGGACCCGGTCCTGACAGAGGACATGAGCCGTCTGAGGGAGCAGCAGACCAAGCTGCAGGAGTTTGCCGACTCCTTGTTGGCTGCCACCAGTGACAACGATGATGAAAAGGATAAGGATGATTTAGACACTGAAGAAGATCTGATGGCTTCTGCGTTCACCCAGTTCAAAACCAAAACTCAGGTCAAGGAGGAGGTGGTCTCAGTCACTGAGCAGGTGGTGGAAGTAAAACCAGAGGCCACAGAACCAGTTCTCTCACAGCCGGAGGTCCCAAAGCCAGCCGTGCCTGTGGAGAACACTTCTGAAGTGATGCCCGCAGACGTAAAAAAAGAAGCAGTAGAAGTTCATCCCCAGGTGGAGGAGAAAAAGGTGGAACCAGTGAAACCAGTTGAGGAGATCCAGCAGCAACCTGCTGTAGCAACATCAGAGCCTGAGAGAGTCGAGACCAATCCACCAACTGACCTGAAGCCAGAAGCAGCAGAGGCTGAGGTATCGGTCGAGACTGGTGAGGTCAAACCAGTGATCCCAGTGGAAGAAGAGCAGGTCCAGGCTGAACCAGCACAAGCAGCAGAAGCACAAACCGAGACAGAGTTGGAAAAGTCACCTGAAACGACTGCCTCCTCCAATGCCAACTCTTCTAAGAAGCAAACACCAAAGAAGAAGAAGAAGAGGAACGCCAAGAATGCAAGCTAAAGTTGAGGGCGTGCAGGAGGTGTGTGTGTGGTGTTATTTGAGAATAGCGTGTGTGGTTGTGTAGCTGAAACTATGTGGTGCCTTTTGTAACGGTTTAAATCTTTAGTTTGTCCCGACTGGTGCAGCTGAAGTTTTCAATGTTGTTTCCTCAAGATTCAGTGTTATCAGATGAGGACGGACAAATAAAGCGACTGTATTTTCCAGTTTAAACTTCTGAATGAACACTAAGGTTGGTCTCAGGGTGGGAATGCAAAGCCAACCTGAAGTAGAATAAAGTCTGAATGAAAGAGAAATAACGCTAAAGGTTTCTGCCAGAAAACTCTTGTTTCAACAAAAGTGTCATACAGAGTTAAAGTGTTCAAAATACCAGAACAAATCACTGCTTGTATCTATGGAGTGAACCCATGATGCATTACAGGAACTCCAATAAAGTGATTTTCTGACAATTTTACATTTTTGGCGTTTGTTATTTTATGTTGTTTTTATAGAATGATATAATATATGAACATGTTTCTTAGTGCCATACTGAGGACCCACGATCTGATATGGCTTTGTTGTGTATAATTAATGTTGCTCCAGGTTCATCACTGCCACTCAGCAATCATGTTTTTGTAACCTCGTGGCTCTGTGACTTTGGAAAAAGACTGCAAAACACTCCTGGGAGATGTTGTCCTTTCTACCACATGGTAAACCTTGTGAAAGGGAGTATTATGAAACAAAGCATCTTTTTTCCTAAACCTACATAACATTTATAACAAAACTTTATGTATTTTTTTCCCACTGTTTCACACATCAAACTTTTTTTTTAAGTATTAAGACCTGTACTGTCAAAAGCTTGAAAACATATTCCTGATGATAGAGTACAACATTATGTCCACTAGATGGAGCTGTTTGTATGTACAGGTGAAGGGTTTTACACCTGTCTGTTCTTACATTCAGACTGCAGTACAGTCTTACAGCCACTAGATGGAGACATTATTCTTCATATATCTGTACTACATGATGCAGGTTTAGAGGTTTCTCATTGATTTTCAGGGAATTTCTGGACAATTTAAAGGTTTTGGACACATTTAATGCTGAATCCGTTTTATTTTTATCATGAAGTTACAGGAACTGAAACACCACTGAATAACAGTGAATCCTGCCACCATGGCAGTATTCACTCATTTTCTGAATATCTATAAATATATATAACTTCCAAACCCATACTCTATACTAATACCTCTATGTTGGCGGTTAATAAGCTGAATTGTGTTATTTTGTAGATGTTAATATGAAAGCGGTTTAGCTGCTAGCGTATCCCCTGACCTTCACCAGCAGGCGACATCTAGTCTGTTGTTATTTAATGCAGATGCTCCAATTTTCATTTGAAGGTCTTCTCTGGATGACTGCATCTGCTGATGAAGATCATGTGATACCATCAACGGTTCCACAACAGCCACTAAATGAACCTCAGATGAGGCGCATTTTCATACTTAGCACCTTGGCCAGGGAATAACTTGCAAAGAGATCTTAAATTAGACACATTTATGTGCATTGATGAATTTAACGACATCATTAGGAATGATGTAAAGGAGGCATGTGGTTGCTTTTGTGGAGAGGCCACTGTGTTTGAATAGTTGCTCTTCCATCTTATTGTGGACTACTTCACAAGTAGCCCAGTTCTGCGGGAAAACCATGGACGTGGCAACCCTGATTGACAGTCTACAATGTGGTGCCCATATACAGTAAATAATTTATTAAAACTATGATAGCCAATTTTCTGTCATTTGACGCAACACTTGATATGGGATGTGCCGACACCATTTTCTCTTTCCTAATTACGATAATGCTAGCTAGATAACGCTTATAGATGTGCTATAACCATGTATCACCAGTAGAACGTGCCAGAACCCACTAACTGCATCACACCAGTCTATTTAAATAAATGAAAATGACTCTGCTTGGAACAGTATTATTTGTCTGATATGGTTTTTCCACACAAAACTATAATTACCACATTAAAATGACCCTCATTAATAACTCAAGAAGTTTTGCAAGCACAAATTCCCAGAGCCCTGCTTGTCAAACCATCAGTCCAAAACCTAAAGACTCTTCATTTACCATCATAAATGACAAGAAGAACAGCAGCAAAAAAATACATTCAGGAAGCTGGAAACAGCAATTGCTCGACATTTTAGCTTCAAACAATTCATCACTCCTGATTTCTTCAATGATGGCTCTCTCAAAACTGAGAGTTCATTCTGTCCTGCCTCAGATGTTCCTTTAAACACAGCAGCACTCTGCACATGTTCTGGTACTGCTGCATCTAGTGATGCTTCAAAATCCACCAGTCCTCTGAAAACACCCAGATCTTCTGAGCGTACACTTTCATCATGGTCACGCAGGGCTAGCTCAAATGCACCACAGAACATTACAGTCTATTCTTTTGGACAACATGTGCCTGTTTTTGTCGACTTCCTCGATGTCTTCAGATCCCCAACCCACAACTCACTCTATCACACAAGGCTCCTCCAACTCTCTTCAACCCCTTTTTGCGCTGTTTATCGCGGCCTTGGGGTGGTGAGAGTCAGCGCCCAGTGAGTTTCCATCTCTTGTATTACAGCGAGTGAAGTGAGCATGTACAACTTAAAACAAGGAGCTATGGTCAAAGACTTTTGTACACGGGTCACCTCTCAGTAACTTTACACAACTTACAACTTAGTTACTCACTAACTGTATAATATTTAGGTTGCTCATTTAAAAATAGAAAGTCTTATTCAATGATTCAATGAATTATATGATTCTTCTTCATGTGGGACAGTAGGGGCAGCGCCCTAGCATCCCCTATTGACGAGTCGCCACTGCTGGCTTTACTGATCATGTGACTGTCTGCTAACCTATAAATAACAGAGCCCAACGTTTTGTACCGCCCTGATGAAGGCCTTAATGGCTGAAATTCATGTTTTTACTGATGTTGTGATTAAACAGCCTCAGTGAAGTAAAGTGCCTCAGACTTTTTCTATGATTCTGATATGATATTTTTATTTTATTTTATTTTTTTAACAGCTATATACTACTTACCCTGTACAGATATTGGCTACTGGTGCAGTAAGAAATCTGTTAAGTTACAGGCAGGTGTACAGGACTCTGTAATTTGCTGGATTATTATTTGTACTTTTCAGAAACATTTTTTTGCTGTCAATAAATCTCTTTTCCACTGGTCGTAGTTAACTTTTCAGGTGAAACACTGAACTGTAACGTGTGTAAAATTTAAATACCTATATTAAATAATGAATGTGTTCGTGTGCTGCCAATCAAACTAATACAGAAGCATAATTTAGCTTTCAAAGAATGCATGTAAATACTGCAGGCTATACATAAGATTATTATTGCATTTTTAAATAGGTCAAATGTTCATTCAGAGCCACTGGTGTGGTTTTTATTTCAGGCGCTAAGCTGCAGATCTGATCCAGAGTGACTAAAATGAGTTTAACAGTGGAAAAATCTTTAATTTCTTAACAATAACTGAGTGCAGGGGTCAGAGGTTACTCTCACACAGGAGAAAAGGAAGGGAGGTGTTTTTCAGACTATTTGAGCGAGAAAAAGAAAGTGGAGTATTACAAGAAACAGTTGAGAGGAGAAGTACAAAGGATTTTAAAAATGTAAGATAAGCGCCTAATAGAGGGAGGAGGAAAGGGGGACAGAGATATGAGAGGGGGATTTGATTCGAGGCAGAAGCGAAGAGTTTTTTTGAAGTGTTTCGACCTTGTGACAGAAGATAAGAGTCGACTTAATGAGCCTGTGTGGATCTACGAGGCATCTGAGCAGAGACACTCTGATTTCCATGTTAGAGGTTAGTTAAGGAATAATCTTAAACAAAGTTTGTCATGTTGAGGTCCAAAGGTGCAATGTGTAAGAATTGGCATATTGTCGAATTCATACTCATAACAAATACAGGGTAGCATATCAACAGAATAACTTGTAACTGCTGCTATCTTTAGCTACTGTTAGCCTGTTAGCTCAGTTAGCCATGCAGCTAGTGGTCCAACCTGGGAGCTTGGAGCACCGGGGGACTGTTTTACACTGCTTGCACAGAAGCTTTGGACTGAGACCGTCCAAGCCTGCTAACTTCAGTCTCTGCAACTAAATGCATGCATGTCATAATAGCACAACTGTTATTTCTTCACATTCTGCTGATAATTTTAATAATTCGTACTAAAGTTAGTGCTAAGTTAAGTAAGAAATGGCCAGAATTCAAAAGTAGCTCCAAAACTACACTAACTGCTGCTCACTAATCTACTACTAGCCACGTCGGATCATGGGGGAGGTCGCTGTGGGGAACGGCCTCCCACTGAAGAGCAGACTGGGACTGAACACAGCCTCTGAGAGTGACGAGTTTGAAGACAGGGGGTGCAGTACAGAGGTGATTTACAGCAGCTCTGACCAGGACTTTGACTCCGGGGATGAGAAGACACGGCAGGCGGGGACAGGAGGGCCATGAAGCAGCAGAGGACAGAGAGAGAGAGTCGGACATCAGCAGCAGGTGAAAACGCCTATAGAGCCGGAATATTTTCACATCAGTTGATGTGACAGTTGATGTAGTTTATGTCCAGTTTGAATGAAGTGTGTTTTACATTGGGTTAGCGAGGCAATTAATCTCGTAAAATAAACTTGAATTCAGACGGTGTACAGTTGTATTTTTCCGTTTAGTGAGGAAAATGGGTGTAAAAGTATTTACTTTCTTTTCTTTACTTTATTTTGTGAGTTTCTTTTGTTAACTTGTTCGACTAAGTAGAGAACTCTCTGATGGATACATTCCCCAGCTGAAACTACTACCACCATCAGATGATTACCTATTGAAGTACAAAGTTGTATCACGAGATAAGACGGGCCATGGCTAGCTGCTTAGCATGCTAATATGATATACTGTAACATTAATTTTCATGTTTTAAACTGAATTCTGGCCATACCTCTAACCTTTAATCTAATGACAGACTTTCTTGTAACTGGATGCCACGTTCTTGTAAATGTGGCCATTGGACATTAACTACCAACATTTTTGCATTTAGGTAAAATAAAGGTCAACTTCTGCAGCAGTTACAGCTGCAGCTCATTTCAAGAAAGATTATTCAGATACATGGAGCGGTTTCAGCTTCAAAATGACTGGTGGAAAATGGAAAGCAGTCCTGAATCTCAAACACTCTCCTGCCTATCTGCAGGAAACATGCATGACGCCTGCCTCCATGCAGGAGGAAAGTTTCTTCGGTGCAGGTGATTAAACTAAGCTGAGCTGCATTTTTCGCTGTCATGAGCCTGAAACGTGCACGTGGGAAATTACAGTGACGGAGGGAGACATTAATGTTCTACCTGCTAACCTCTCTTTAATCCACCCAGCATCAAAGTCTTACACAGACACACACATTAGCTCTCGTCTGCTGGTGGAGGCCGCCATCGACAAACCATCCTGTAAATGTGAAAATAACCAGCTTTACTTACACCACATAGCCAAAAGTATGTGGATTAAAACACACAGACGCACCCAGCACTCGTTCAAAAACGTCCTGTTTGACACTGCAATTGAACCAGGAATAACTTGCTGGAAGCTAAATCACTGTGCAAATTAGTGTTGTCAGAAATATTGATGTATCAATACATCACAATTAAGAATATTTGAATTATTTTCACTCATTTTCTGCCGTATTGATTTACCAATACAACTGACACATACAGTACACTATTTTTAAAGGCCTAATCTAAAGACAAAACTGGAGTGGCACTCGGTAGAGTGCATACCTCTGCCAAGGTCCAACAGTCCCCTTTATCAGCATCAAATTGTGCTCACTCAGAAGATACCAGCCACCAAAATATGCAAAGATTTTTTTCCATCAAGATCCATGCATCACTCCCTGAGAAATTAAGCAAAATGTTGAAAAATGTCCTCTTTTGCAATGTTCAAGAAAGTGAGAAAAAGCTCCTGGACCTATCCCTTCATCTCGATCTGTACCAAAAGTTAATGAGGTCTATTCTGGGTTGTGCTCCATCTTTCATCCAAGTTTGCTGGAAATCTGTTTAATGGCTTTTGAGTAATCCTGCTGACAATCCCACAAACAAACACACAGGTGAAACCGTTACCTCGTTGGCGGAGGTAGAAATCAGTGAATGTTTCCTGTAGTATCAAACATTTTAATGAACATCGATATTTTTCAAGGTCAAGTATCAATAAACAAAGTCCAGCATCGTGACAAGACTAGTGCAAATAAGGAAGATAGCTGCCAAGACATAGACCACTGTTCGAGATTATGTTTAAACCTTTGTATGTATGAAACCAGAGGATGTTTTTAAGAGATGTCAGAGAGAGAGATTTCAAGCTGTGTTTGTGGCGACAAAACCAGGTAAGCCAAAACATGTTCAGGTGCCTAAACCTGACCAGGTAAGACAGCTGCCAAGCCAGAGACCACTATTGGAGATGGCGATTGTAAGTGTGAAACCACTGGATAATTTTGACAAGACGTGAGAACATTTTCCAGCCATGTTTGTGGCTGCAAAACTAGGTATTTTAACAGGTCAGATTTTAAGAGATTTCCAACCTTGTTTGTGGCGACAAAACCAGGGAAGCTGAAACATGATCTGATGCCTTAATCTGACCAGAGACCACTGTTTAAGATGGCCTTATTACATTATAAGCATGAAACCACTGGATATTTAAGTGAGACGTCAGGGCATGTTTGTAGCAACAAAACTAGGTATGTTAAATGAGATGGCTCCCAAGCCAGAGACCACTGTCCAAGACAGCATTTCAATATTATTAAGCATGAAACCACTGGATATTTTTAACAGAACATTAGCAGCAGTGTCTGTGGTTTCAAAATATCTGCAGTTTTCAGAAACGTACAATGCCAACAATTAGTCTGGCCACTGGGTTTAACAAAGAATTGAGTTAAACCAACATTTAGACAGTTAAACATCTCTGTGTTTAATTACTTTTTAACATGTTATAGAGGTCAGGATTATAGATCTAAAGGGAAGAAGCACTGAATGATATTAGAGCAGTGAATCATGGGCTTGTGGATGACAGTGTCAGCTTCCATCCAGAGAGCTCAGAGCTCGACTACAGTTCCAGCATAAACAGACTTCAGGGTATTTCTCTCTCTGACTGCTCCCTTTGTTTATTAAAAATCAACATGCATGCTTCCGCCCAGTAAAATCAACTCGAGGCATTCAAACAGCCTTTTGAAGAAGTCCCAAAATATCCCCACTCTACGATAATGTCCTCCACTATTGAGGTCCAACACTCTGCTTCATCTGTTTGTGCAAAAGCAGCTGTTTCATGTGCTCTACATTCATTAATCTTTCTTCCATCCTGCGTGTTACTGTACAGCAGCACGATGCGTGGATGAGAGCGGAGCTGTGTGTGGAAGATTAGCTGGTGTTACACACACATTCACCTCTGTCAGATTCATGTTGCTGTCTGACAGCTGCTACACTTCAGAGGAAATCCATCTCACACCGGGGGAGCTGTGTGTGAGTGGGTTCCTCAATCTCCCTGAGGACCTGAATGAGCTTTAAACTGAAACTGACAGCACTTCTACAAGTAATAAATAATGTAGATATTCTGTTTATTGTCTTGCTGATTACTTTTTTAAAGGAACATAACTGGTGAGGAGGAGGAGGTGTTTCCACCTGTGGTCCAGCTCACTGTCCAGTTTGTTTGGGTTTGGGTCTACGTTTTATTCCTGTGCTTGTGAATATCTGCGGTCCCTGTTGTTATTGATGCACTGTGTAATGGTGTTCTATTGAGCGGCTTACAGCTCAGTGCACAGCCAATCGTCTGCGTCAGGACTGATGGAGACACTGTCGGCTGGATGCTGCTGCTGCTTGTAATGAACACAACTGTGGACAAAGACACACGTACTGTACATACACAGTCTATGTATGTGGGGCTTTCTATTACATAAACTGATACAGGATAAGAGTCACGTAGCCTGCACACAGACAGTGGTTATTTTTATTTTCTTAAAACAAGAGATTTTCTTCTTTGAAATGATCATGATTTGATTTGACCACTGAATGTGGTTGTCATTTCTGCCAGTCAGCCCTTCAGTACAGTCTGACAGGTACCATTTGTCCACTTTAGTGTCAGACAGAAGGACTGGGGGGGAAATAATGTGACCTCCTGCAAATGTATGTAAAATCATTTGAATTTACTTTGGGCTAGACTGGGATAGACTTCTTCAAAGTTGTTGTTGAACCATTTTCAGATGATCTGTTAATGCTTCTGTCATTGATCTATAGGAGTTTTAATTGCTTGTGTATTGCCGTCTTAATTTTGAATGCAAAAAAATAATCCTGCAGACGACCTGTAACTGCCCCTTTTACCTGGAAAACACAATGGGTTCCCATCATATACTGTAGTCTTACATCGTCATAGCACTGAAAATGAACACCCAACACATATTTGTCTAATTAAATATCCAGGCATCTGGCAAAAAAGAATATTAGTATGAGTATTAAACTCATTATAGTTCTTTAATTCCTTATTTACACAAACTTTGTGCTTATAAAATAGTCAAAAACAAGTGCTTAGATGGCAAAATAGCCTATTCAAAGAGAAAATGGCATAACATAGCATGACATAAACTTGCATAATTTCTAAATTTAGGGCTTTAAAACCCATTAAAATTATATATTCACAGATTTTAAATCTTATTGGCTACATGATGTGTTAATGATCTAGACGTTGGTGTGTAAGTAGCTCAGGAGAGAGCAGGAGAAAGAAGGTTGGTCTATGAAATCACTCATAGATGTTGCAGGCCACAGGGCGGGCCTAGAAGCACCCAACTGTATAAATGAGGTGTCGATCAATAGGTCAGAGGTCGGCAGCCATTTTAGGTAATTCTGTATTGCAGTTTAATGCTGTTTTGCTTTCAAATATTGGAGTTTTTGACAAATAAAAGCGACTTAGACTTCTCTACTTAGGAGAACAGGAGTCCTTCTACACAGGAGGTGGTAATTTTGCTCAAGTGACTGATTTACAGATATAAAGGACATGCATTCAACATCGCCAAAGCCAGCTCAGTCAGGAAGAAAGGGTTAGAAAGAAAAGAAAAGAAAAGAAACATCCAACACACTGCTGCTGTGGAATCGACTGCTGAAACAGATTCATGAAGACATCCTGAACTTTCTGAAGAATGACACAGTCGTTTAAAAGAAATAAATTCTTACAACTATTCTCATTGTTTCCTGGATGTTTGACTCGTCCAGTCTGAAGCTTGTTCTGTAGGTGAGAGTCGAGTCAGCTAAACGACCACATCTTCATGTCGGGAGCTGCGAACCATGTGAAACCACTCAGTGTGAATAGTGCTGCTGCAGCTCGTTGGTTGGGAAACACTTTAACGCACCTTAACTTTGACTTTGAACACTCTGAGAAATCAATACTTCACTAAACCTGCTGGAGGTGTGCGAGGAGCAGCTCTCACACTGTCCTATGGGCAAGTTAATAAAGACATCAGTGCACCTAAATATAATGTATTAAGTCTATGGTTTAGACCTGCTCTATATAAAAATCTTCAGTTAATTTCTGTTGTGATTAACGATATAATAAAAAAATAACTTTTTTTAATGACTTAATTATGAATTCATTACTTGCATTTAGATCTTTATTAAACATTCCCTGTGTTTTGGTCTTCATCATCTGACTCAATGTTCGCTCTGACTTCGAAAAAGTAAATTAAGTTACCAACCAATTGATCAACATTAAAAGTGCAAATGCATGGTCCCCAAACATTTCACAATAGGATAAAACATACGGCGGACAAATAATTTTTTTTGGCAAGATGTCAGGCCAAAGCCAAAAGATGAAGGCTGCCAAGCCAGAGACCACTGTTCAAGATGGCATGTCAACATTTGTAAGAGTGAAACCACTGAATATTTTTAAAGAGATTGTCAGGACATTGTCCAGCTGTGTTTGTGGCAAAATGGGAAATATTTTTTAAAAGACAGCGGGACAAAGCCAAAAGAGGAGGTGCTGCCAAACCAGAGACCACTGATCGAGATGGCTTTTCAACATTTGTAAGCATGAAACCACTGGATATTTTTAAAGAGATTATCAGGATATTGTCCAGCTGTGTTTGTGGCAACAAAACCAGATATTTTTGACAAGATGTCAGGACAAAGCCAAAAGAGGAGGTGCTACCAAGCCAGAGACCACTGTTGAAGATGGCTTTTTAACATTTATAAGTGTGAAACCACTGGATATTTTTTCCAGCTGTGTTTTAGGTGACAGAACCAGGTTTTTTCAGCCAAGTCATGTTTCTTTTCCTAACCTTTGTAGCCTAAACCGAACCAGACCATAAGCATAGCGTTGTCACAAAGAAATTGAAAATGAACATAAAAGAAATAGAAACATCATAACAGATTGGGTTGACTTGTCCTTCGTGTCTGTTGTAGCTCATTTTTGTCGTCTTGATAACACATCACAATGCTGTTCTCAGCATCTGTTGACGCTTCTATCATGTTTCACACGTTTATTTTTTCCGCTTTCTCTTTATTTTAAGGTATTTTTCTAGTACAACGGAACTTAAAACCTGACAAGTCTCTTTACATTAATTTCACCATTACTCGTCTTCTCACTAACAGTGCTCAAGGTCCTTTTCTTGCTGCAGTGTGACGACTGAAATTATGTTTGAAGTGAGATATTTCTCTGCTTCTTGTTGAGAAACTTTTAGCTTCCAGCACTTTATTCTCCAAAAACATCAACTTTGAACATGCAGCTTTCCATCATCTCATTGTTTCCCTTTAAAGTTACATGAAAAATAAAAAAAAAGAACACAATCTTTTTGGGATACAACTATCTTACACAAACAGGTTTGCTTATTTCCTGCAAGTAAACATGTGCCTCCACAGTTTTCTCTTTTTAAAAATAACATTAGAAGAAATCCACTAAGAAGAAGCATTTCCTATGAACTGGTTTACAGGACAGTCAGTACAGAGCCAAAAATCTAATCCCTAAAAGCCTCTTCAGAAATGAAATCACAGCCTGCTCTCCTGGTGTCCAAAATAGAGGCTGTTTCTGTCTGAGTTGGAGCCAAATTCAATTCAATTTCACCGAAGAGATAAAAGCATGGTGTCAAACGTGTCCTCCCTCTCTCTACTTCACTTCACCACACCTGGTTTCTCTCTGTTCCCCCTCTTTTTCTTGTCATTCTCTCATTCACTCTCTTCCTCCTCCTCAACCCAACAGATGAGTCTCAGTCACTCTCTCTGCAGATGGCTCGTTATCAAGAGGCAGACAACCTGCAAATTGTACCATTATGTGAAAGTGTGTGTGTGCGTGTGGTTTGTATGTGTGTGTGTGTGTGTGTGTGTGTGTGTGTGTGTGTGAAGCGTTTGAGGGACAGTTTTCGGATGGAATTCCAGCAGTTAAGTGCTGAGTGGGCCTATTAGCGGAACAATTTTCTCCTCGTTCCTCACTTGTCTTTCATCCTTCTCCAGCAGCAGATCTGCTTTAAACTCTAACCTGAGAGTGAAGAGATGCAGTAGTGCCTCAGAGCAAGGCACTAACCCCCCACTGAACCAAGAGTGATGCTGCAGGTTGTATTGCAGAGAAAAGTTGGGATTTCAGACAGGAGTGAAGGAAAATCAGCAATGTGGACTAAATGATGTCCCTTTTCTTTAATTCACAATATCTAATGATACTACACTACAACTTAGAGAGAATTCAGCTTCAACATTATTTTTAAGATTAAAAAAGTCAATTAGAAATGACATGTCTGAAGTAAAAAGTGAGTAAAAGGTCTACATTTGACAAAGCTGTGATCTGAGCATGCTGTCCAGGATTTTTTTCAGAGTGAAATAAAATACCAAGGCTTTTCTATCTGTTATACTTTCTGAAATATTCAGCTTTTTCTGCGAGATTGATCCCAGTCATTCTGATGGGGACATTTTCAAATGTCATTCTCCTACTGCTTCAGCATACGTTCAGCCACAGAGACTGCTACTACTAGTACCACTACTACTACTGCTACTACTTCCTTCACTATGATACAGCACCTAGATACTACCACTACTACTACCACTACTACTTGAACTAATACATGAACTACTACTTCTTCTTTATCTACTACTAATACTTCTAGTTGTACTACTACTACTACACACACACACAAACTCCTCTACTTTGTACTACTACTACTAGTACTACTACTACTACTACACACACACACACAAACTCCTCTACTTTGTACTACTACTACTAGTACTACTTGGAATGCTACTACTAGTAATGCTACTACTACTAATACTAATACTACTACTTGTACTGCAACTAGTAGTACTACTACTAGTATTACTTGTAATACTAGTAGTAGTATCACTACTAGTACTACTTGTACTACTAGTACAAGCAGTACTACTGTTACTACTAGTACTACTTGCACTGCTATTACTAGTACTACTACTACTGCTTTAACTACTACTACTACTACAACTACTACTTGTGCTACGACAACCAATGAGACAGCTTAAGTTATCTTGCTATCTCGAGATATCAAGATCATTGACACGAGAAAATGACTTCATAAGATTCAAAACAGTGCAGGATGACATACTGCTCTGTCAGGTGGGTGACTGAAAATAATGTTCACATGATAAATGTTGATGTTAATGTTAGCCTACCTTTTTTTCTAAATGTTAGTGTGCTCCTGCCTGTTTCTGTAGTTTGTTGGCTGTTTGTTTCTGCTTCTGTCTAATTTTGAGTGGGGTTGTAAATTAATTTATTCCATAAATCTGTAGTTAAAAAGAAAAGTATAGAAGTATTTCCATCCCAGAGTTGGTGAAGTAAAAGTCCTGAAATTAAAAAATTCTTCTCATAAAAGGAACTAATCAACTGTTTATACTGTATGTCTATTTAATGTAGTCTGCTACCTGCATTAATCCACAGAATCACAGTGATGTGTCTTCTTTTTACGGACAAAAATTGTAATACATTTTCTCATAGTTTTAGTTTTCAAAGGTTACATTTTATTTCAGTTTTGTCTTTCAAAAAACGATCATCAATGAACATTTTAATTTATATCCATCATAATAAACACTTGAGCTACGTGTACATGCACAATGATCAGGAATAAAGCCATTCCTTCTTTGAGTGTAAGAAATTGAGTTTTTAAGTCAAGACTCTGATAATGATGCGAAGAGTTTGAAAAATGAATTTTTGTTTTTAGCCGACAAGAGGAGTCAAAGATCCTAGAAAAACAGGACTAAAGCGTGTTTATTTTCCCCTGGAGGATAATAACGATCTCTGCCATGATGATGAAACATTCAGCTTCAGAGAGCAAAAACACTTCTGGACACCTCTGCTAACACACACACACACACACACACACACACACACACACACACTCACCTAAGAACACACACCTCCTTATAAATACAGACATAATGACCCGTATCATAAATAGAATAATGTAATCATGTCTGCCTGCCTCCACAGTCCATCTTTGTGTCTGTATTTGGTGCAGTGAACCGTGGAAATGCCTCTGCAGACAGGACTTCCCCCGCACAGACACCACAATAATAAATATCCCACTGAGAGATTTCTTTATATTTAAAAAAAAGAGATTTTCGATTGTCTTTGTATTGCACAGATTAAAGAGCAGACAGTCCTTTCACATCACCACAGACGCATTTTTGTTTTCCCCCAGAGAACCACACAGACTCAGAACACGAGCGACAACATCACATGCAAATAAATAATAATAAAAAAAAGTCCTATAAATTAAAATCAACCAACTCTGGGGAACACACCCTTCCCAGTTCGTGTGTGTGATCTTATACTGTTTTAGTGAAGACATTTTGTTCAGTCGTCGCATCCTTAAGATGTTTGTTTGAGAGCTCAGACTCTCCTTTAAAATTATGGTTAGGATATGTTGAATGTTAGCAGAAGATGTGGAAGGAAATTGCTTTTGGATCTTTTTCATTTCTTTAATTTGTCGGTGGGAGCTTCTTATTTGAAAGCTAAATATTTGACTTATCAGCTGGCTGATTTAATAATTTGTTATATTCACATTATAAATGTCACGGTCTCTAGCGATGATGCCATTACTGTGGTAGAATGGAACTGATTGAAATTTCACAGACTGTAAAGCAGATATTTCTTGGGTTGAGTTAATCACAGTTGAAGATGATCCGTGTGAATGTTGAGATTATTCAGTCCCAAAATAACTTATTAATAATAATAATAAATAAAGTTTATTGTTGGAGCAGCTGATGAAAGTGAGCATTGTCTCAGGTACTTACACGCTCTTTACCAATATCATTCCCAGCATGAAAACATTTTGAATTTAATACAGGTCACGAGAACACAGCATTTGGACATTCCTAATTTTCCAGTTAAGACATGTGGGACATGTTGGTATTATTCTTGTTTTAGAAGAATTCTCTGGAGGCATATACAGCGTTTACAAAACATGATCTCCTTCCTGTTTTCGGTCAGCTCTGTCTGTTGCCCAGAAAACAGTTTGCGAGGCTGTTGTAGAGATGATTGTACAAAGAAAAGCCCATATTTGCTTTAAAACATTGGAAAAGACTTTAATATCAGGTTTCAAATGCCAACCTATTTAGAAAGCTGGTTGAACGGATGAAGGACAGCGGTTGGGTTCCTTAATCTGAGTATGCGCGACTACATGTGAACGGGAATATTAGTCGAATTTTCATTTTCATTCCTTATTGATACAGCTTATAAGGAATACTGTGTTTACTTCTCGTACTCGTACTTCTCTACTGTCAGAATACGGGCCAAAAACAGAATCATTTGTGCATGTAAAGGTACTGTAGTAGCTGATTTACAGGTAAAGAGACGTGTAGCTGTCTTCAAAAGTTTAAAACATTTAGTTGAAAGGTTTATTTTTTCAGATGCAATGGCTTTCTACAGAATCTCCTGGACTTATTTCTGAGAAACCTCATCCTAACCCTAACTCAGATGTAAAAGCCAGGACATCCAAATTCCAGAAGCTTCAACACTACAAATGTAATGACGCAGAAATATAAACCACGTTCACACCAGTTTTTTAAGCACAGGTAAACCTGCTAAAAATACCAACCTTTCCACTACCAGGAGATGAATTTGCCTTACTGTTTTATTTTCTTTCCTTGTTTGTGATGTTCGTCATCACACATGCTGAAGCAGATCGTATACCCCATCAGACTTTATCCGGAAGAGATTAAAAAGTCTTAATCAAAAACATTTCTTAAATTTTTTCCCCAAGCTGATGGTGCTAAAAAGTGAGACATCTGCCATCTCTCTCATCACTGTTGAGAGTTGCACATGCTCAGTAACAGTCAGGCAGCTGGCAGGGATCACGACTTTAGTAGCAAACTATTCTAACTCTAACTTTACAACTTGTACATTGATCAGTTTATAGAAAACATGTATAGTAATTGTGTAGTGAGACGCTTAGTGGTGGTGACATGTAAATCATGTGACTGTGATGTCATCTGTTTATAGCCTAACATTGGCTTTTTACTGCTAGAGATTTAATTTATGCTTAGAAAATCATAAAAGTGGTGTTCATCTGTGAAGATTATCTTACTGAACAAAATGTGTAAGTATCATAAACTTGTGTTTATTTTCTGCAATAATCCAAAATCCAACAGAATAAACCTCATAGGCTCTTTGTCGAGAGAACCAGAGCGATGCTAACTTCCAGGTTAGCCTACAAAAATACATCATCCCAGAAGCACTCTATGTGATGTTGGTCACTTTTTAATATCTTTAACTTTCAGTCTAACAGTCTTTCTTATAAAGTCAGCGTTGACTGAACGATGTCCGAGCTGCTTGAACAGAGACGATAATGTATTAAACCAGTGTCAGCGTGCATCACAGCACCGTGGCTGATGAAGGGCGGTGTCGTGTTTTTATCACAGCTGATCGCAGCTGGAGCTGATAAACACCTGTGTCTTCTGCAGAGTCAGAGATTATATCTTCACAGTGAAGACAAAAGATGTTAGTGGGTCTTTGTCCAGTGAATCCATGATAACTCTAAATGCATTTAAATATGTTATAAGGCCAAATTCTAACGTTCAATTTCTGTTTTTGAGTTGACACATTAAACTATAATGTAGTCTACGGTCAGAGCTTGTTTTTAGTCTTGGTAAAAGCTAGAATAAGTTCTCAGGTTAGGAAAATCATTATGTTAACGATGGACCTCACAAGTATGGTACAGATTTGTGTGTGTGGGCCTTGTTAGCATGAATGCACAGTGAACTGCTCTCATTGACCTCGTCAATACCAAGCTGTCAATAAGAGTGACTGCACAATAGAAAGCATTAACCTCTGACTCTACAAATTAGCACATTGGCACATTAACATTCCTGCAGGTTTCACTGTTGCTCCAGAGGGACTTCAGACATGATTATTTTCGCAGTAAATTCATGGTACATTTTTGATTTCTGAGCAGTTTTGTTGGATCTCAAAAATTCATCTTTCTTCTTAGTCCTTGTATCATGTCAGTGTTACAGTTAAAGATCCAAAACAGCTTATAAACAGTTTTATACCATAACACAGCTTAAGAGGACAAACTGCTAACACTAAAGCTACCTACACTTAGGCATGCATCAGCCTTTAAGAAAACACCCTCATCAATCACCGTGTCAGAAACATCCACACATCATGAAGTGGAAAAAAGTGCGAACATCTTATTCAGCAAGGTTTTCCTTTTAATTGTATTTTTGGAATAAAGGTCAAATTTTCTTGAGTGCAGAAGCGCTGAGTCGATGCTACCAGTGACCTACATGGATTTAATAATAAAAATGTTGATATGGCGTTGGAGGTGGAGCCCCGCTCATTCCTATGAAAGCTGCTCAGTGGTGCATGAAGCCAAAAAAGCTTGACTACCCAGGTAAAAATTTAACTGGATCTTCCACGCACTAGAGACTTCCAGTTAAGCGCTAATCGTGGCGGCTAACTTGAATGTTACAGCAACTTGCAGTAGAGCGTTCAGACCAGCCCAGTCTCCAAGGTATAATGTAAGCAGTGTGCAGCATGCAGGACACTTGGGGATATGTCCACCTGTTTTTATTGCATCAAAAGCAGGTGTTTTAAAGGACACCAGGAGACATTTCCAGATGTTTTTGTGGTGACAAAACCAGCTATTTTTCACAGGAAGTCGGACCAATCTCCACCCATGATTGTGGTGAACAGAACGGGTATTTTAAGCCAAACTATGATGTTTTGCGAACCCTAGCCAAGTGTTATTTGTGCCTAAACCTAACCAGAGCATAAGCACTGGGAGAGAGAAATAGAAAATCCAACTTAACAGACTAGCTAACATTTATCCTGGTGACTGTGTTGGAGAATATGTGTTGATATGTGTGTTTTGTTTTAAGATTAGATTTATTTTATAAATCTAACTTAAATTTTATCTCATTTAAAGAAATCTGCTCGTTTCACAAAGTTTCATGACACCAGGCTGTTTATTTACTCGTCACTCTTCCAACATGCTGCTGTGTCCAAAAAACAATTTCATCACTTCGAATCTTTTTAGTCGGGGACAGTTAGAATACAGTACATTCACTTGAGCTCAAATTGTTTGTACAGCGAGAGAAACAAACAGTAACACTGACAGAGAAACAAACATACAGATGTACCAATTTGCATTTAACTGCAACGAACACACAAAACTTCAACAGTAATTCCCATAGTAATTTTCTAGAAGGATTCCTGGAAAGAACAGTGATTAATAGTTGGGAAAATGTGAGTTGCAAGCTCCATTAAAACCCATTATTCACTCATTATTTTACACTTTTACTCTTCACTTACTGTTCTCCTCGTACAAAACAACCATAAATAATAATAAAATGGCTCCATACAGCCACGAGATCCCAAAGTGGTTTGAAAAGACATTTTTTAAACCCTCTTAAAGCCGAAACTTCACTTCAGCTGCAAACTACAAGTGTTGACTCCAAACCAGTTTATTTTGGCTCAAGAAAGGGTGTAAATAACGTCTTTTCAAATCACTATGGGATGTCTGGGCTTCCAGAGATGAGCTGTTTGGAGGCATTTCATGTTTTTTTTGGTTGTTTTTACGTCCCCAGCTACTTTGCTGTATAGGAGGATGCTGCAATGCTCTTTTGTAGACTACGAAACTTCACCTGACTTTCCATCAGCATGAGGGAGGAGATAATGACTGAATTTTACTTTTTGTGTGAACTCATCCTATAAACCCAACCCATGTTCAGCTGGCCTGCTGTGCACTGATTAAAAGACTCATCAAGAGAAAGATTATGGCAGCAATTCAGTGGAATCAATTAACCGGAGGTGTGTTGATTGAACTCCTCATTTTCTTCCCAGGAAACATGATAGCAAATTATCAGGAAGTTGTCGAAGTGTAAACTGAATCTTAATTTTGCTGGCTCGAATGTACTTTAGTCAAGAAAGGAGTGTCAAGAGCATTAAAGAGGGGAACCCTTAGAATGATTGAATGTCAGCTGCCTCACAAGAAACTTTGTCAGAATATGACTTGTACCTGCAGGTTTCAGGTGCAATATGTAGGACTTTTAGTTTGAAACATTTAAAAAATAATTAGAATAATCAACACAATGTGAAAATGACAGTATTGGCATTATCTCAAAAACATCTATGTATTACAGAGGTTTCTAGTGAAATTAGCATGCTAACCAGCTAGCCCTGGGGCTGAAAACCTCTTTTACCTGGTGGTCCAAAACTCCTGTGCCAGCAGTGTAAACAAGACTTCCTCGGTACCCCGGCTAGCTGCATGGCTAACTGAGCTAACAAGCTAACGTCAGCTACAGTCATGGATGTATAGAATACAGTTAGCAGCAGTAAGCGGTTACTCTGGTGATACGCTGCCCCCTATTTGTTTGGAGTATGGGTGGCCAATCTGACGAAGTGCACCTTTAAGAAGGAAAAGCAAATACATTCATGCACTTTTGGCGTCTTGAATCACATTTACAAAAAGTCTAAATTAATTCATTGGTACATGTTCAGCCCTCAGTGAGGCTCCACCTCGGTCACAACATCCAAACCTTGACACTTTTATTGAAACATTACAAATCAGTTAATCGTGGTGGTGCCGCCCGACTCACTCAGAAACACACCGAAAACACCATACAAGTCACACGTCATGCTTTCACAACTATAGTTATCTTTTTAGCAAAAAGTTAATGGCCAGAACAACATGTGAACCAGGCTGCTGCAAACAGCCCACACCCTGCTTACTGCAGCTCGAGGGGACATCAGATCTTTTGTAGCGTTAAATGAAGTTTGGGGACTGTGAGAAGAGAAATCAATATCGATCAATATCACTGGTTGACAGCTTTCTTTCTCCACACAATTCAAGTCGCCGGTGGCTTTGTCTTTGTGGAAGGAGACAGGAGATTAATGTTTCCAGGTCGGAGTTAAATACAGAAACAAAGAGGCTGAGGACACAGGAGATAGAGTGCTGCGGATCAATCTTCAACACTACTACGTACACACCAAACTGTGTGTATCAAACGTGGGTATTTTACCAAAAACTGTCAAGAAAACAAAGAATGCTTTGTGATTTTTCTTTTGATATTTCCTGATTTAAAATCAGTTTCTGGAGCAACACTCAACAGGTCATTGTTTTCTATGTAAGCCCCCACACCATCAACGTCTTGTCTCATTTCCAGACGCCGAACCAGATCACCTCTCAAGAAAAGCCCAGTTTTATCACATTCTCTTCCCACAGTGGCAAATCCATGCGACCAACCTGACTACTACTTGACATGACTGAGACGTAGCTGCTTCTTTACAAAATTTTGCAAAAACAGCCTCATATTCCTAATCGCCTGTCTTACAGTTTTACATGCGCTTCTAAACAGATTTGAGCTGCCTGCAACTGAGATGTCATCTTTTCTGTCCTGTCTGTTCAGGAAATCTTAAAACGTCAACATTTTCAAACAAGTTTGGTGGAAAGCTCAGGCATCTTTTTTGGTGAGGATGCAGAAACTTTTTAAGGGATTTCTCCACAGCTCAAGTATTATTTTATGAACTTCTCTGAATTTTCTTACTCAACAAAAATAAAAATGCAACACTTTTGTTTTTCTTCCATCTTTCACAGGTTGAAGTGAAGAATTTAAGGTATATTAATCCAAATCATGATGTTCTCCTAACCCTTACCAAGCGATTTTTGTGCCCAAACCTAATCAGAGCATAAGCACAGCATTGTGACAAGAAGGAAAGAGAAAATTAAACAAACGTAAAGTTACAACATAAAGCTTCTAGTGTTTAATGCTAAGCTAAGCTAACCATGTCCCGACTCCAGCTCTTTACAGTCATGAGCGAGGCATCCATTTGAACATTTCACTCTCAGCAAGAATGCAGCAAGCAAACATTTTTATACATTTTATAAATTAGTTTTCTCTTTCCTCTCTTTGACTTATATCACGTTTCCTGGCTTGATTCTGACTTTCTGTTCAAGCTGCATCACACTAGATGTGATGACAAAATGGTGAATCCACCGTTAGTAGATTACACACACTTGCTCCCAGCATTAATAGTTTTTGGGTCACGTGGTCTAACCAGAGCTGTGACCTGATTAAACAGCAGCTGATCCCAGCAATCTACTTCCACCACCTTTTCTCAAGATGCCTGTAATGAATCAGGAGAGGAATAGGGAAGGGATAATCCTCAACAAGGTGTGCATTGGAGAATGTAACTGCACAACAAAGAGGCAACCGCTCTCTGCTTTGTGTTGGACGCCTCTGCACAGACCTCACTGTGGGCAGGAATTAGTGGCAACTGAACTGGAGGTGATAAAAAAAACGTAATAAATGTTCACAGTCAGATTTATGGAATATTTACAGTTACAAAGACGTTTTTCCTGAAAGTGCCGTATTTTGAAAAGTGGCAGAGATGTCAGACCTTGGTACTGCAGCAAGTCAGTAACCCTAACCCTTCATTTGGTTGAATGTATTGGACATAAGTAAAAGCTTATGCTGCTAATTTTAATAGGTTTACTTTTGTATAAGCACACGTCCGTGGGTACAAGGACCACTTTCACACTTTCTCAATTTAGGAATGCTACACCAACAAACAGGACAGATCTCTGGATCTGGACTCTGGACAATTGGATCCCCTTTTGGTTTTGGTTTCTCTATGGCACCTTGGGCGTTGTGCCAGAAGACTAAAAACTTGGTTTTGCAGGACGTAGCAGTGCACACTTCAGCTAGCTCTGTGACCGTCTCAGCTGGTGCTCTGACTGCATGTTGTTTTTTAATAATTTGTGTATTTGTCCCCTTCTATGTGCGTGGAAGATGATATTCTGTCTTGTAAGACCATTTGGGTGGCTTTATGAGAAGACTTCTCCTGGAAAAGTAAAAAAAATGCTGAATTATCACTGGCTGACTGGACTGTGTGAATGACTTTTGTGTTGATGACCAAGTTTGCGTATGAAATTACAGTTTTGTTTTATGGCTTTTTACTGTTAGACTTGGCGAATTTATTGGTTTTATTCAAAGCCACTTTTCAGTCACAGTTTGGTTAGATTTAGGTGATATAACTACTCTGGTTAGGTTTTAGAAAAGCTCTTGGTCTGGATTATATTAATAAATCAGCATTCACTTTTGGTTTTGCATGGGACTGGAGGAGTGAGGATCACAACAAAGAAAGATCATCTTTGTTTGACGTTAGAAGTGACGACAAAAAGCGCATGAGGCACCCAACACTGTGACGCAGGACAAGGACGCCACCTGGGGCGAAATACTGTGTTTTTACGGAGTCCTGTGCCAGAAAGGTGTCAATGCATGCTCATAATGTTCTTCTCTGGTGTTTGACGCATCGCGGTGTTGACTTTATCTTGTTTCTATTTACTTTTTTCTGCGTTTGCAATCGTTTTTGGGTTCTTGTGTGTACGAAGATATTTTGTAAAATGAGTTCATGTGGACAGGATTTTTTTTTATAACAGAGGGAGAAAATATCTGCTTACAAAAATATCCATATCAGTACAGACCAGGCCTAAGAGCACTTGATTTCACCCAAAAAGGGGCATGGTCGTTCTGATGACGTAAATTTGGCGTACACCTGCTCTTATCTATGCTCCAGCCTGACAAGCTAGCAGTTACCTCGCCATGCTTACTAGTTTGCTATCCAGCCCTGTGGGTAGTCGTTACATCACCAATAGCACCACCTTTTTCTGCGAGGTCGTATGGAGGAATCTTGCTGCATCACTGTGTGTCATGGTAACATTATTAGTGGCACCACTAGGAGGGAAACAAGAAGGATAAAATAAGTGACGTACGAGAAGAAAGTTATATTAAAGCCCAACATAATGCCACATTATTATTTTTTCACTCAATTTCTCTTCATACATCAAAACGGGTGCAGTAAACCAGCAGGAAACAAGTGTAACAGTGACCCTGCAGGGTACAAACAGACACAATCAGACTCATTCACACTCAAACAAACAACCCCAGTGTGACACAGCCATAGAGTAGTTAGCATTTTGTGGCCAGAGCATGCTTTTACAAGTGAATAACCTTGATCTGATCCACATCTTCATCCGTCCAGCCCGTCAGAAAACAAGAATTCACCCAGGGGACAACGTGACAAAAAGAAACTTTCAGTGGTCTGCTGTTTGTTTGCTGTTCCCTGATTGGATGCAATCCAATGCAATTTTTTTTAAATGTATTTATTTCTTTTTTTTACAAGACCTGTTGTTTGAGAGGCTGGCTAATCAGTGGGGGACACAAACCAAAACCAAATCATGCTACACCGTGGTTGGCCTGGTCCCCGCCAGACGCCACGGAGCTGAAAGAGACAAGAGGCAGAATTTATCACCGACAGGCAGCTTCACCCAAAACTCTTCATCCACTTCTCTCCACCAGGAACCTCTTTTTACCCTCGTCATGAACAAAGAAAATTACTTTCTGTTTCCTGCTTTCAACAAAACTGCAAGGCTGTTTGTTGCATTCAAAGCCTTGAGTGATGAAACTCAACTTTTTAGCGCTTAAGCGTGGGCTTTCATTGAGGTATCACAGAAACAACAGCAGTGTTTCCAACAAGCATTTGTCCAGCACCGCCAACGCTAATGAAAGAGATCCCCGGTGGAAACAGAGCTTTCGTCTTTATTTTTTCTTCTGCTCTCATTTCTTCAGCATGTTCATGTTTTTTATCCTCTAATTCATTCCAGTTTTGTTTTCTAAAGTCAGTTCAGGTCTCTGTCCCACCCTTACGGACTCTGCTGCTCCATGTTGTCAATCAAAGGGTCTTTCTTCATAAACTGCAGATGTCTGATGGACCTCCACACCCCGACATAGCTGTCACTAACCGACTGACCGGGGGTGGTGTTCTCCTTTTGGAGGTGCTCCCTCTGCATCTCCAGCGCCTCCTTTTCTGTCATGACGCAGGATTTCATGCCTGAATCTCTGTCTCCGTGTTTCTCATCTCCTGTCCACACCTCTCCATTAGCCAATCCAGCTGGCGCTGCCTCCTTCCCGTCACCGCTCAGCACTCCCTCCATCTCTGGATTTCCAGGATCAGATCCGTCACCATCTGCAGGTCCGTCGCCGCTCAGCGGTGGTTTCTCTCGGTACGGCTCCCCAGGTAGCGCACCATCCTTCCCGGCCTCCTCCAGGTCCTCGTACAAGCTCTTTTTCTTCATCTCAAAGTATTTCACCACGCAGTAGGTGATGGAGCCGACAGTGTTGACCACCACGCCGCCGATGAACAGCCCAGTCGGCGCAACGTCGGTGAAGGCTAGCATGCCGACTGTGATGGTGGCGATGCTCTTGACCACGCCGACGAAGCTGGTGGTGACGGCAGAGTTGATGTAGGTGCAGTGCAGCGTGGTGAAGTTCATGGCGCAGCCGATGAAGACGCAGAGGACGAAGATGCATGTGATGTGCGGGTCCTTCCAGCCCTCGTACGACCACATGCTGATGGTGTCCATGGAGATGATGGAGCACACCAGAAGCACCTGAGAGAGACAACAAAAAAACGTGAGAAAGTTAGAGACAAAACAAGAGGACGGAGGAGAAGAGAGGAGGTAGAGAAAGAGACAAAGAGGAGAAAGAGCAAAGAGATAGAGACGATCATGAGAGGCAGCAATGAATCAGATCAAGGAGGAAGAGAAAAGATGAAAGGAAGCAAAAGGAGAGAAACTGAATAGAAATGGAGTAATGGCAAAAAACTGTGAGATTTCGAGGACAAAAAAGGAAAAGATAAAGAGAGCAAAAGAAGTTAAAAAGGAAAAGGAACTGAAACCAAAAAAGAAGAATTTGAAAGGAAATAAAGGAAACAAGAGGAAAAGAGATTATGAAAGAGAAGAAAAGGAAGCAATAACAAAAACAGAAAGAGAGACCAATATGTGGAAGTAAAAGAGATGTGAAGTCAAAGAAAGAAACAAAAAGGGCAGTAAAGGAAAATGTAATAGTTGAAGAAAACAAGGGAAAAGGAGCAAAAGACAAGCAAAAACAGAAATCAAAGAAGTAAAACTTTATTGCAAACTTCTCAGAGGGAATCAGTGCAGACAGTCCTCACCGGTGAGGCCATGATGGCGATGGCGTACTGCGCTGTGAGCGGCCCGTACTCGCTGTCCAGACTGCTCTTCTGGATCAGGACCAGGTAAGACGCGTGGATGATGACCGCCAACACGCCGGTGACATAACCGAAGGGATCGCCAGTGAGATCACCAGCACCTGAGGAGGAACGTTCAAATCGTGAGGATGCAAAATGAACAAATGTTTCTGTAATATTTAGTTTTAGTTAGTTAGTTAGATTTTAGGCACAAATATGTTAAAATCCATGTCAAATAAAAGTCAACTCATACTGTGCTTTGTCGTTACACCACGACAAAGCACAGGTGTGCACTCCATTTCATCAAAAACTCTTAGATTCCCGTGTCGAACATTTGCCCCGATGAGGGTCGAGTCTGCTTCATTAGTACACGTATTGGACCTTTACATCTGATCCGTTCTGGTATCAGTCTTCTCAAAACAGGGAATAATAAAAATAGAAGAGGACAGACAGAGAGGAGGAGTGTGGGCGTTTTAAGGTGGGAAATATGAGGAAGAGATGATGAAAGAAGTCATAAAATGGAGCAGGAGGAGGACGAGACGGAGAGTTAATCCTGTGTGAGTCTGTGTGTAGGCTGGAAACTTGCATTGAAACTGGGAAAGCCACAGAAAGCAGCTGCTCTCACCAAAAATACACAAAAATCTCGACCAAACGCGTGTGTGACATTCAAAGTAGATAAAACAAAAGCTTAGATTCAAACTGAGCTTCCATTTGGATTAAAACTGTCATTTGCAAACATTTTAGAAATGTTTATACAATAAAAACGTTTATTATCTGGTGGAAATGCGTCTGAATCTACATTTTGATTCTCGAGGGACAGCAACTTTCCACTGAAATCGAAGGCAGTAAAAATGAAAGATGTTCACTCTGTTTTATGTGCAATCTGATTGAAATGCTGCATAAAATCAATCAGAATCAATAATTTTAATGACTTCTCATACATGAGCATCGTAGATCTGCTCAGTCAGACAATAAACATCATCAGATGAGATTGGCTCATGTTTTCGATAATGTGTACATCAGTTTTATAACCATGATTGATCCCATGAAGACATGACAGACATTCATTTATATGCAGCAACAACACATGATTTCTTTCCAGAGAGAGAAAAGTTGATTGACTCTTTGCCAAAACACACCTCACCAAAACATGTTGTTTGTTTCATGTATCAGTTTTATATAAAAGTTGGTCGAAAACAACATTTGGTGCAGACCCAGCTCATTTTTAAAATATATTTTTTATTATTATTTTAGAAAGTATGACTACTTTTTAAGTTATTTTTACTAACTGACTGTTGAAATGAAATAATATCAGTAACTTGTGACCACGGTAAACTCACATCCAATAAGACAGCTGATCAGACACTGTGATTGGCTCGTTACTGCCGGTCCTCATCTAAACAAACAAATAATAATATAAGGTCGACTGTGAAAGCGGCTTATAACGACTCTCATTTACACTTCTTGTTAGTTCACCTCTAGTGGCCGTAGTAATATTCCTGCATTCTACTGCGAGTCATAGTCAAGTTGATATTTCTGAGTCATATGGATTTCCGACTTTATTAAAGCAGTAAAGGAGGAGGTTGGGTGACAGGTAATGGTTGTCTGATGTCACACATCAATGGCAGCACCTATGAGGTGGGGGTATCATGTGTTTATAGACAACAGTATTCCTATTAGGCGAATGAATGGAGTATTTAAATATGTTTCCAGGTATAAAAGGTGTGAAATAAAATGTATTTGGTGTCTGTTCCCTCCTCTTGTGTGAACACTTGCCAAAGAGACATTTTGTTTTACTCGGCCAAGGTTCTTTTTAACCTTTAGGGCCGTGCACCTGGAACACTTGGAAGTTGGAAATTACAACCAGGAAATTTTGACATTCTGACTTTAACTGGAGCGCAGCATATCACCCAGGAGACAGCTGTTCTGTTCCCGTGTGAAACCATAAGTCAACAGTGAGTTATTTTCCCTTCAGCCCCTTTCACATATGACCACCGGACAATATCCAGAGAGTCAGATCAGGATACACAACAGGAGATCGTTCATGTCAGACATGTTCACACATATTGGAAATACTCTGTATGGTTTGGGCGAGGGACAGCACCTGGGTAGGAGGCTGAGGACTGCTTAGTAATGATGACTGTTTTTACGTTTATATAAAAAACGTATCTGCAATATCAAAGAAAGAGTGGAAAGTAAAATACAGGCAAGCAGAGAAGAGTATGAAGCATTTTGGATCTGTGTCCAGCAGCAGCGTGAGAGAACGAGCAGGGAAATATTATGAGCAGATGTCAGAACAGTTCAAACGCTATTTTTGCATGTTCCAATGTACGTTTGAGTATGTGTTACTAGAACAGACGATTACACGTGCTCAACATGTCCACTCCTACGGGTAAACTCTGGATAAATCCACAGTTACAGTGTATGTGTGAAAGGGGCTTTAGTAATGTAAGTAATGTATGTTGTTCCACTGTGTCAACTGAAGTTCCATAAGTAAACTTAGTTATTTTAACACAAACCACAATGTTTTTTCCGAAACCTAACCAGGTACACCCAACAAAAATATAAACGCAACACTTGTGGGGTTTTTTTGTTTTTCTTCCCCCTCTCAGGAGGTGTTTTTTGGCCACTAAGGCTAGGTGATGTGTGATTTTGGGCTATATAAATATATATAAAAAAGACTGACTTGTTTTTGCTCCCATTTTTGAAGTTTGAACAAGATGTATGATGATGTATTCTTTTTAATGCACACAAACATTCCTGCAGTCAACATGCAGACTTCACGCTCCCATGAGACTTGCGGCATCTGTGGCATTGTGTTGTGTGATAAAACTGCATTGTGAACAGTCCAAACACACCTGCGCACTAATCATGCTGTTTAATCAGCATCTTGATATGTCACACCTGCCACGTGAATGGAATATCTTGTCAAAGGAGAAGTGCTCACTAACACAGATTTAAACACATTTGTGCTCAAAATCTGAGCGAAATTATTCTTTGTGTGTATTAAAGCATCTTTTTTTACGATCAAGAAGAAAACAGGAATAACATTTTAAATTAGTCTGGAGATATTTTATATTTTTCTTTTTGGGAATTCATCTGCAGAAATCGAGCCCAAGCCAACAGTGAATTTATCTACTAACAAGAACATATTACATGTTGACAAAATTACATTATCCCACTTGATTAATCCGCAAAAGACGTGTAGAAGATAGAGAAAAGGCGATTATCACCGAGATTAAACCCAGAATGATGAATACGTCCATTAGATTCATATTCTGCACATTTCACACTTCGTATTTTCGACCCCCCTCCTGCCTGAGAAACACTGAGAGCCGTGGCTGCGGAGATTGATTCAGGAAATGAATTATCTGTAGGTTTTCTGTTTGTGACTTCAGGATCATTAACAGTAATGAAAGAGAGAAATTTACTGCTGGGAAAGATGACTCAAGGTTTTTTACAGGACCAGAATTTACTGCGACGGTTAAGCTGCTTCACGTACGAGGAGAAGCTGTTCATTTCAGCCCAGTCTATATGCTAATATGATGTTAGCAGTAAACGCTTCTGCAAACCACAGATACGTCCTGACTCAAGGGACACGTTTGAAAATGAAAATGCATTTGTGTGAAGTTAGAAAGAAGTGAGCTGACCAGACCTCTGTCACTGCTCCTCATCTCTACTTGAGGCTACAGGCTACATTAGCCGCTCCTGGCATAACTCAGCCAAATCTGCAACCCTTCTGTCTGCAGCTGGGTTGCATCGTGGGTTATGTAGGAACAGTGTCGGGGGCAACTTGTAACAAAGTAATCTAATACGAGTACTTGGAATACTTTTTTCTTGTAACGAGTAATGTAACGCATTAGTCCTGCAATTCAAGTAATCCATTATATAGTTACTTTTCTCATAAAAATTAATCCGTTACTGGACAAGTTGCCGTCTTTTCCTTTCCCGTGTCGCCCCAAAAATAAAATAAAATCCCTGAAGAATTTGCTCTGTTTCAGTTTGTCTCTTGCTGCTCAGCTGGCAGAAGGTAAACCTACAGTTGTGTCAGTGCGCATGCGTAGCTAGCTTCAGTGTAGCGAGATGGCAGAGAGGAAAGCATTAACTTTGTGGAAATATTCCCATTATTTTTACTTTTGGACAAAAACAATATAGCGGCGAAAGTTTAACTGTTTGTATGTAGGAATGTGTTTTGAAAAAAAAAGCCCTTCACTTTCATCGTATTTGTGGCTTTATTGTTTCTATGTAAGCACTCATAGTTTACGGGTTCATTAGTTGCATTATTTAACATCAAATACTCGCGAGAAGCCTGTGTTGTGTTGTTTTCATTGACACAGCTGTGTCTAACACTGTATGCCTCTGCACAGCGCGCTGTCAGATTGTTAGAGCTGTAAATGTTATATTGCTTCTGTCATTCCTATTATTAGGCTGCAGAGTTACTGATTGTGGGCTGTAAAGAAGGCTACAACATGACGGTAGAGTCAATACATTCAAAGGTACAGGTACATTTTCTCAGTAGATAACGCAGTAACGTAATGAGTTACTTAAAGTAACGTTAAAGTTACGTTACCCAACATTGTGTAGGAATAAGGTTTTGACAAGGAAGAGAATGTGACAAATCTCTGGTTCTGCTCCACCAATTATGATCCTTTTTTCAACAAACTGTCCATTTTCATCAGACAGTGCAAAGCTAAATTACAACAGTACAAAAATAGTGACAATTTAGGAAAGCTAAGTCACTTCATGCTGCAGAGCTATCACAGAAAGACAGTGTCATGGGAGTGTGTGTACTACATGTGGATGCGGTGTGTTTACCAGCCAGTGCAGCTCCAGCGGTGGTGATGACCACAGCGGTCACCACGCCGATGGACGGGATGCCATTCCTCAGCACACACACGCCGATGCTGAGTGTGAAGAGCGGCAGGCAGCGTTTGAACACGACGTACATGGGCAGGCTGAGGCCACGCAGAGACCACAGAGTGAGAGTGGACTGCAGCGTGGAGAGGATACACACTGAGGCAAACTCCTGCACAGAGAACAAGGCACACACACTTGAGAGGGGGTTGTGTTATCTTATAGTCGCTCTCTGGCTGCTTACCCCGATGTTAATGACTGCAGCCCGTAATCTAGCCAAAAACAAGTTTAAACAGTAAGATTTATTGATTCACCTTGTGGGGACCAGCTTCAGGCTTCTATGGGGACTCATCCCCCCCATATGGGAGATACGTCCCCATAGTGTCGCTGTGTCCCTGCAATGTGAGTAACAAACATAGATACAAATACATTGTGACTTTGTGAGGCTCTAATGCATATTTTTAAAAAAAAGAAAGAAAAAAAAGTGCCACGTTCAAATAGCCTTATATGCCACATTATCCTTAATGTTTGCAACAATGTTCAAACCAGATGAATTGCAAGTTTACTCCAACGTTTCATTTGGATGTCTGTTGTTATAACTTCAGTAGAAACATCAAATGACACGTCAAAGAATGAGGAAGGAAGTCTGCAAATGTGACTAAACATAACATGAAAAATAGACTTTAACACATTACCCCCGAGTGGCAGAAATGACATACTGTGGCTTTAAATCTCATGAGTTTACATTAGTTTCAAGCAGACCTGCGTTTTCTTTTGTGAAATCAGAACAGGACAGCATTTTACAGTAAGCGTGATCCAATTCCATTAAACAAGCAAGTTGAAAGAAAAAGTTTCATTGGTCTGTTTTCCAAAAGAAGGTTAATGTGAGGTTAATCTGCCTCTTTAACATCAACTTCATTGTGGAGATTCCATAACCGAGCTGTAGCTACCTGCTACCTCTAGGACTGATTCAATTCTTCAGGACCTTGATTCACCAAGGAGCTTGAATCAGTTCAGAGATCTATGTTGATTCAACCGTGATGCTATTTTTAAGAAAACCTTCATACATTTTTATGTAGCAACAGCAGTAGTAGCCTTCTTCATCTTCATCCAGATGGTTAACAGATGAAGATCAGTTTAACTCTTTGATCCAGAGCAAAATTACAATGATTGCCACTAAATCTTGTTCACAGTCGTGGTCTCCTGGAGAAGAATTCCAATGAGTTTGTTCATTTTTCATCCAACAGTTCACAGTTTTCTCTTGTCCATCACGTCAGTTTGCGACAGGCTACTGCAGCTGTAAGACTAATTCATGCTTATCCAGCATGCTAGTTGTGTGAAGAGATCTGATTGAGGATGATGTAGCAGATGTATAGCCAGAGGCGACACTTTCAGGACATACGCTCGATCATCTGTCGTATCTGACTGTGAATAAACTGTGTGGAATGATATTTTTAAGTCTTTCGTTCAGCTCACTGTCGCAGAGTGAATAGCTTGTTGACTGTACTCACAATGTTTTTTTTTTCTGTTCTGTTCTGCACGTTTTAAAGTTTTGGCTGACTTCAGTCCAAAAATGACTTCATTCGGAGCCAGAGTCTTTCAGAGGTGGCTGGAGTCCACATATTGTCTCCTATCAAAGTAAAAAGTATCCCTCTGAGGGACATTTCTACCGGCCATTTCTGTGCAAAGCAAACCGAAGTGCACGTCACATTGGACTGGATTATTACAGAAAATAATGAAACAAGTTTATGATACTTACACTTTTCGTTAGGCGAGATCATCTTCACCAATGAACAGCACTTTTGTGATATTCGAAGCATAAATGAAATCTCTAGAAGTTAAACAGGCTACATCACGGTCACTGACTTTAACGTCACCACCACTAAGCGTCTCACTACACAATTACTGTACATGTTTTTCTATAAACTGATCAATGTACAAGTTGTAAAGTAAGAGTTGGAATAGTTTGTAACCAAAGTGGGCTTGTAAAGACAAACTAGTGAGTAGATGATTCTTGTAAGAGCTTTATAATTAAATTGTGGGACAGTTAGTGATGTATTTTATGTCATAGAACAAAACATATAAATATCTTCAGTCTGTGGTAACCACAGACCTTATTTCAGGCATTTAACTGAACACTAATTCATAAAGCTCAGACTTTGAGACGAGGGAACTGGATGTGCAAAAATGCTAACAGATTTCCAGGTTTCAGGACTACAGACTACACCACTCTATAGTGTTACTGTGTTGTGTTGGAGATGTGAGGGTATCTCTACTGAGATTGACCACAAACATTCTCCCTGCACCATCTAAACTGTAGCATTTCATTAACTCACTGTCATTAAGTGTTTGGAAATTATATGGAGTTCTTCTGGTTTCCTCCATACACATACGTATGTAAGATAGCTCAGTTAGCTGTGCAGCTTGCAGACTGGACGGTGTGTTGGAGCACCAGGGGAGAGTTGGTGCTTACACCTCTACCACGGGAGCTTTGGAACGGGAGGGGCTGGGGCCAAGGATGTTATATTACAGCCTGACACATTCATTCCTATGAAAGCTGCTCAGTGGCATTTTGAAGCCAAAAAAAAGAATCGACTGCCCAGGTATGAAAATATCAGGAATTTCCATGTTGTGCGACCCATAGAGACTTCCGCCGACCAAGCTGGCTAGCTTCCTGCTTAGCGCCCGGCTAACTTGAATGGAGATAAAATAATTGAATTGTGCGACTTTCCAAATGTTATTGGACCAAATGGCTCAAATTATGACAGTGAAACGAGACATTTCCCGGGGGTTGTATCCAGACCCTTCTTTCACAATGTAAGCTTATGGGAAAAAATCTTTTTGGGTCCCAATGAATCACATGACGATGTAATTACACAGTCTGGCCACTATGAAAACTGGCCTCAAAGCCTGACACTCTTCCTGGGGGCCAGCTAGTTAGCAACTTAAGTAAATACTCTTCAACATATTGACAGTGTTATTCTTCCTTCCTTTTCAACTAGAATTTTACATATGGCACCTTTAAATGTACATCAGAAGTATCACTTTTGCCTTCTTTTGCATATTCACTTTAGCGCAATTTTACAGCTGCAGGTGAAAAACGGGAATAAGAGGATTGTGAAGTAAGAAAGTAACTGTAATCCAACAGGCTTCAACTACTTTAACTACTTTATAAGTTAGTTAATTTTTAATTTATGTGTCATGCCAATATCTGGCCCATACCACATGCGATTACAAGACTAATACCAAACGTGTGTCATCATCCAGCTTATCACATATCAGCATAAATAAATAAATTAAATAAATTAAATTACAAAATACTGTATCACCAGGGAAAAAAAGAAGAACAACACATATATGAAATCAGAAATTTCAAATGAATTGTACAGTGAAAGTAAATTCTACAAATCTAAAGTTCATCTCTATTCTCACCTCCCATGCTAGTATAAATGTTTCACATGTAAACAGCCAGCTTAATATTTCTGCATTAATATCTGTTTTTATGTAACGGAACACAATTCTGCACAGATCGCCATGAAAAGGGCAGAAGGAAACAAAATGGAACTCGTTTCCTGTATCAGCCAAACAGCACCCAGAGCAATCCGCCTGTCTTCCTCCAGACTGACACACTGTCCAGTTTCAACCATAGGTGGTAAAATACCAGATCTCAACTGAGCTCATGAAGATCTTTGCTTTTTAGTTCAAATTAAATAAAACACAATTCTCAGTGCCATATTCACATATTATCATTGTAAAGTCCATAAATCATCAGCACAGACTCTCTGAACATACAGATGTCATTCATTATTAAGAAATCAGAGAACAATACACACACGTCTTGGCCAAGGCCCAGTCATCTGCTTATCTTTCTTGTCAGCCTATTTTCTTCCATATCAAGTCACCTGTTCCATAACTAGGCTGTACATATCTCCCAGCGAGCCTCACATGGTTCCCAACAAGCGTCTCTCTTTGGTGCATATTTACGCGCCTTGAGAAACAATCTCATAGCGCTGTTATGGACTGATTCACACAGTGGGACCGCAGCAGACAATCACGCAGAGGACAGGACACTACTGTAATGTTGTCTAACAAGAAAAACTAAGCCGATGCAGGTTTATGTTTGTCTTTCAGATCAAATTTAAAGGTGCACGCTGTAGTTTTGGAGAACAAACTGTCTTTGTTTTCGCTACTGAATAAACTGAATAAACAAACTGACCTTAAAGGACAACACAATTTCATACTGTCTTACTTTGTTTATATTTGGTGGACCCTGCCACCTTTCTAGCTTCAAACAGTGGTGTAGGACCTTATTTCCCTCTGAGAACAGTTTGTTTATTCACTTATGGGAAAAAAAAATATCTCTGAGTTTGAATTATTACCTCATTATTATTGTAAATATTCAAATTCTGATTTTTTAATTATTATTTTCAAAAACGACATAGTGCACCTTTAAGGGCTAATATCATCACTAGGAGCAACTCTTAGTACTAGGAAGCTTCATGAGTACGCACCCCTGGTGAGCGTCAGCTTTTAAAGAATTTTAGAAATAAACAGAAGCTTGGGAATAGGTCTGTAGTAAAGTAAAACTGTGGTACTTAGGAGGGGTATGTGAGGGAAGACACTGGCTGTCTTAACATATTCTGGTATGCAGCCTGAGAACAGAGATCAGTTGATAATACGGACAAGTCCGGGGGAAATACTGGTAAGACCTCTTTAAGAAATTTAGCAGGGATCATATCAACAGGGATCTTCTTTTCCTCTGAGAACAGCTTGTTTATTAAGTCATGGAACAAATACATATTTCTGAGTTTGTATTATTACCTCATTAATATTGTAAATATTAAAAGTTTGAGTATCAGTTTGAATTCCTTCTCCAAAACTACACAGTGCTCCTTTAATTTGAGAATAAGTAACTGTAATCCAACAGGCTCCAACTACTTTAACTATGATTTTTTTATTTAAAAAGAAAAAAAAAGCCGGTGAAGGTTTTTATTTGCCTTTTTAACCAGATTTGAGCATATTAAGTACAACATTTATGGAGATTCTTTTTTATTTTGGTATCGCATCATTTTAATGATAAAACTCGACCAGCTACACTTCTGAAGATGGACCTCTATCAGTTTCAAGTATGTTGTTATAATTTCAGCCTTGTACTATGATCATTTGCAGAGACAAACATCCACAGAAAGCTCCCTGCTCCGGTCACTTTTTACCTTGGACAGCTGCACGCTGAACGCGGGGATCTGGATCTTCCCGCACCGCCTGAGGGTCTCCAGAGTGAGCGCCGCGGTGCTGCTGGTCAGGAGCTGGATGAGCGTCAGGAAGTTGAAGTGATAATTACTGATGAGGAACTTAAGCAAGATGTTGAGGGAGCCGGAGAAAACGCCGTGCGCAACGGCCACGGAAATCCCCAACATCCGGCTCTTGAACACGTCCATGGTGCTTTGCTGGTTCCTCAAAGAGGACAGAGCGCAGAGAGTCCGATCAGTGCCGGCGGTGCCCTTAACGGACCGGTTTGGAGAGGACTGCCCTGGGAGGTGAGGGGGAGGGTTTGGTTTTTACGCACAGCTGCGGCGCACTGCTGCCGGACGGAGGACCGCGAGGAGAGGAAGGACGTGAGGCTGTGAGAAGCCCACGTTTGTGCCGAGAGTGCGGGGGAAAGAGTCTGCATCCAGGAGCTTTCAGTGCCAAAAAAAAGTGAGTTTCAGCTACATTTAATAAAAATATATAAAAACATTTTTTGTTTTACTTCACGCTCACTCATCATCACCGGCAGCAGGAGACTTCATCAGGGACTTTTTTCTTTGCGCTTCTGTCCCAGAAAGAAAAAAGAAAACCGATAAGTATCAGAGAGACGCAGAGGGGGAGAAAAAAAGGAGAAGAAGTGATTCCCCGGGAGTAGAAGCTGCCGGAGAGTACAGTAGAAGCGCAGGAGCTGTACAGTAGAGGGGAGGTCGTCTTCTGAGAGCGCTGCCAGTGAAATATGACATTTTGCCGCAGCGCTTGGCTGTGTACCCAAGGGGGGGTGAGAGAGAGAGAGAGAGAGAGAGAGAGGGCGGTGAGAGAGAGGGGGAGGGTTAGAGAGAGAGAGAGAGAGAGAGAGGCTTTGACTTTTAACCTCCTTTATTAAAACATGTCTACAAAATCCCAGCTGTCACACCAACATCTGTCACTCCGCAACTTCTTGTGGTTGAAAATTAAAGTTTTTTATGACAATTTTTACTCTGTAGCATAAAAGCAAAGACAAACTTTCTGCCTGAATTGTGATGTCGGGATTACATTCTACTGACTGCATGTCTTATCAGGCAATCAGTAACTGAATCAGAATACAGTCTTATAGGAACCCTCCCAATTCTGCACGTGTCCATGACGTTCACATTACATGAATATGAGCTGACTTTCATGAAGGTTGCCAAGCCAGAGACCAGTGATTGAGTTACAGAACATATATACACATATTAATACACAAATAAACATCTTTTGAATCTGTGTCAGGGTGAATGTAAGCGGCATCTTCATATCAAAAGTTCAACATCAGGGAAACTGTCCATCAACTCTGACTGTGTGAGCACCAAGCATCGATGTTATAAACACAGAGTCCGCCTCTCCTCGTCCAGCTGCAGTTCTGCGCTCTGTTGACACTTTCCGAGTGCAACAGCTTGATCCAACATGTAGTGGTGGAGACAGGTCTCTGTGGGCACAACAGTCTCTGATTTTATGTTGTTTTGCAGCCTAAGTTCCATTTTATCCATTTCCTTTTCCTGTGACCAGACATTAGCCAGGAGCAGCCTTAAACCAAGCCGGATTAGCATGGCTCTTATTCTGACTCTCTTCCTCCCTGGGGCGGTCCCAGGGTGAAAGAGAGTAAAGTCAGGTTGGAATGTTCGAAAGACGCCGTGGGTCGTGATGGTCTCAAAGTCTGCTGCTCTTAATCCAAAACACCCGCTTTCTTCTCAAATGATGATGACAGTCATCGGTTGACGGTTAAAAAAACAAAAATGTAGCTTAATTTGGAGGAGCTACCAGCCGCTGCGGCCGCCGCTGGCATAGTTGTTGAGATATTTCTGTCAGGACTAAAGTGGTGGACCGACCGCCTGCAGGTGGAAACAAAATCATCATAAACTAAGAACCAAAGACTCACTGCATCATTCATCACACTTTAGTTAGTCGTTAGTTTCCTTGTTTTGTGCAAGTAAAACAGCGGTACACCTGTGGTGCTGCCGTCTCTGTGGAACACAGAGCTCTTCTTCTGTTTACCTTCACTGAGCTCTCCCATCGCTCTTCTAACAGTTCAATTAAGTTCAGTTCAAATCTGCTTTATTGGCGTGACGGATAAAGGATTTAAATCTCACCAAAGCCTCTGTGGGGATGGAATGAATCAGAAAATGAACAGATACAAGATTAAATAATCAACAGATTCTGCAAAAGCACATTAACATGTAGAAGCAGCTGAGAATGTTCAGTATGAGAGAACCTGGTGCACATAGTCTGTAAAATCTTCAAATGCCTTCGGTGTGGTCATTTCCGGTCATTTAAAAACAGCCAATAATCACACTGGAGAAGCAAGAAACAGAAAGTCTACTTGATTTGTTTTCATGTTTGGTTATATTTGGATATAGATTTGCTGTTCAGGCTGAATGTTTTATATTTCCTCACGTTCATCAAGTCAAACTTGGTTTGTGCCAAATTTATTCACGTCAGTTGACTGTGCTGCAGGTGGCAACGATAAAACCCCCAAAAATAAAAATGCTGCTGTCAGATGTTAGTTCTTCACTGTGGAAGCTCCAGAACAGCTACTAAATGGACCTGTTGTGAGAGTGTTTTCTAAAATATTAAATAATAATCAAAGGTCCAATTTGTAGTATTCACAGCTCGTCAAATACTGACGCTTTGAGATGGCCGACCTTCAATCCCAAGGCGTCAGTATTAACGAGCTGGGGATAGTCTGTGGCCAGAAGTATGTGGACGCCTGAACATTGCAGCCATATTGTGATCAGAATCTGCTTCAGCCCAGAAACATGGCCCTGAACACAAACGTCAACGCCTGGCGGCCTAGAGGTAATAAACTCCAGGCCTTAAACTGGTGACACAGAGTTAATCAGTCTTACTTGGCCTGAAGCATCTGCATCCAGCCCAGCCTCCAGGATATAATGCTAGCAGTTAAGGTTTCTGCAAACCACAGATACATCCAAGGATGACATTTGTACCAAATGTGGCATATCAAGTTCATATTAAATGATTATCTGCCATCTGTCACATCAGGAGCTGGAGGGGGAGACGGTGGTGTTATTACAGCCAACAAGGTGCCAAACTGGATAATTTTAAGGACACCTGGAGACATTTCCAGCTGTTTTTATGGCGACAAAACCGGCTATTTTCCATCAGAAGTCGGGCCATCTCCATCTGCGATCGTTGTGACGTGGTATTTTTAATCCAAACCACGATGTTCTCCTAACCCTAACCAAGTGGTTTTTGTGCCTGAACCTAACCAGAGCATAAGCACAGCGTTGTGACAAGAGAGAAATAGAAAATTCAATCTAAAACAAACATAAAGTTGCAACATAAAGAAACGTTCTTCTGACCTATCTAGGGTTTTTCAGAAACGTGCTTAGCTAACATTTATTCTGGTGATCGGGTTGTTGCATCGCATCTGCATTCACGTACTTGCGTGGACAATGTTTCTTGACTTATTGGCCAAGTTTGTAGTCGAATACAAATAATTTGGCACTTTTTTTTTCTCAGTGTACAAATAGAAGAAAAGAAAGGACAGTGTGATTATTTACACTAGTAAGTAAGGAAGTAAGTGGAAAATATAGTTGTATGTATACAATTTATATTAAAATGTATATAAAAAGGACCAATGATAAACAATATATGTAAAAAGTATCAACATGCAAATGTTCTGTTAGTTGTAAACAACACAAATAGTGCAAATAAATCTAAATTTCAATTAATATTGAATGTATACACATGGAGTGGATGATTGTATACAGTTTGTAATGTACATGCATGCAGTATTTGCATGTAAAAAAAATGGTGCATATCATTTATAAGAAAATATATGATGGATAAATAAGGTGCGTTCATGTAGCGTTGGAATTATCGGAAAAATGTTTTTCCAAACTCATGTATTGTATAGTCTCTAATTCCTGAAACAGCTGTCAACGACTTGCTCAAACGCTCTGAGCAACATATCCCAAAACTACTCCTTCTTGGGGTCCATGCTGCTCCCACATTCAGACGTGATGCACATGAACACACCGAAGTCAGAAGAACGACTTTCCAACCCGAGGAGCACGTGAATGCAGCAAAACTCTCGGTCAGCATTCCAGTTCATCCTAAAGGTGTTGGATGGCTCCAGGCTGGGGACTCCAGGGATGAAGAGCTGGACTCGATTCCTCAATCTGGGACAACCATTCCCAGAGTACTGTCATGTTAAAACAGGAAAGAAGCAAACACCCCAACTGCTGATACACAATCTGAAGAAGAGTTCAAACCTACAGATTCACCTTCACAGAAAATGTAAAACAGTAAACAAATGAATTAAAACACCTGCAGCTTTTCTCTGTGAGTAAAGTGTTTGGTTGTTTGCCATCGTGTCAGAGAACATGGTCTCCTTTTTTAATGTCTAAGTCTCTTTCCTCCTTATCAGAAACAGAGACATCACCATCACTCATAACAGGCGTGGAAATGGCTTGGACAATATTTTAATTGAAATACTTCATCAGAAAATCAGCTTCCAGGCCACGAGGGAGGAAGATCCGCCCTTATCGAGCACAGACCATTAGCTTCCAATTAACACGCGGAGACACAAGAGGACTTACAAACGTGAGGAGATTAAGACCGAGCCGAGGATTTAGAGCGACTCTGCTCTGCTGGGAGGGGAAAAAAAATGAATGTATGCATCTATTATTCCACAAACTATAGGTAATATAGATTAGGCTGAGTAATTTAACTTTAAACACAGAGTGGAACAGGCCTGAAGCCATTTTAATATGGATTTCCACATTGATACGTTGCACACAATCATGGTGAATGAATGCGAAAACAGCCAGGGAGCAGAGTTTTATCAAGGTTTCAATTTGTTACTTTCACCATTTTCGAGGCAAACGCGTTTATTTGATAATGAAAATAACTAAATTATAAAAATTATAAACTAGGTAAAGTAATGATTCATTTTCCCATTTCACGTCAGATGACAGCGTGAACACACCTCTGTTCTGTGTCTCTGCTGCCTGCAGCGATTATCTAATTAGTTCAGAGAAGAGACTCAATGAACATTTTAATGACCATTTTAAAAAATGCTCTGTGTTTTAATATGCATGTGATGAAGTAATTAACAGACAACAGTTAAAAAGGCAAGATGAGTGTGTGGTCGTTTGATGGTCATGTCTTCAGAGGAGTCGTGTGATGAAGCACTCGGTCTATAAATATGAAACATGACGTGAAGTTTCAACATCCATGTTGGTGACTGTGGCTCCATAAATCTTCATATCAGACTTTAAAAAACGGGGTTTTCTTTTCATGGTGTTATGCAGCCTTATTTCTGCCAAATGCACTCACCAGTCAATTTTAATTATGACAAAACTTAGATTTAAAACTTAGATTTCAAGAAACAGGAAACACATCAGGTAGAGATAAGGAGTCACAATGCACCATTGGAAGTGTTGATTGGGAAACCATTTGGATCAGCCTGAACTATTCTGATCATAAACTGACAACATTTAAAAATGTATACATAGAATCTGAGGTTGGAAATATTTTTGCTAATTTTGTTACAACTTTTGACTTTTCCTCTCTACATCTGAACACAAATATCTGAACTTGATCCTCCTTGCGTTTTTCAAAACAGGCTTGTTACTTTAGTTTGATGCATTTGAGGGGAATTATGGATTATTTTTATTTTCCATCATCGCACGCCGCCTTCCCAACATCACAAGACTGATTTCAAACTATCAGTGCACATCACGCACGGCAGACGTAGCGCGATGACACAAAGACGTAAGAAGACAGAAACAGACAGAGGGAGACTGGAATGGGGAGAAAAGGCGTGTTAGTGTCTCGTATCTGCAGAGACCCTGCAGCCCTCTGCCTGGATTTTCTTATTTTCTCACTTTGTTGCTGCTCGGACGCTTTACCAACACAAAATGTGGCTATTTGGCGTCCTGGGAATGAGACTCAACAGTCAACTGTCTTTGTGGTGCGTTTAGGAACAGCTGGGACAAATCCTACTGATTCTACCTTTAACTTTAATAGTCTTTGAATTCTATTAATATGACGTGAGCTTCAGTTAGCTTTGACCAGAAATGGCCGCTAGAAATGTCCTTCAGAGGGAGACTTTTTACTTTGATTCTCTGAGTACATTTCAGAGCCTGTACTTTATTACTTTTACTGGAGTAAAGAAGTTGAATCAGTACGATCTTTTTTTACACAAATCTTTAATGAAACTTGCTCTCCTCTGATACCTTCTCACATTACTGTATGTTTGTACTGAGAGTATCCAGCAATTGCACATTTTGGGAAACATCTCCTTTCTTCTAGCTCTCATTGACAAATTCTTACTATTGAAAGACGTTTCCTCCCAGCAACAATGGATCTTATTTGCTGGTTTGACAGCTGCAGATTCTCGTGTCCAGAATCATAAGCTTGATGTTTTGCAGACAGTTTGGAGTGGAGTCATTTTCTGTAAGAGAGTGAAGGAGGAGAAGAGAGGGACGAATACAGTGGGGGAGAAGATGGGTATTAAGATTACAGGGGGGTGGGAAGGAAGGAAAGGAAGGAAAATGAGAGGATGAAACAAACAGGAGAAAAATTAAAACAAAGGAAAAAAGACTGGGAAGAAAATGAAATGAGGAAAGAATGAGAAGGGAAAGGAAATGATTAGGGAGGAAAATGGCAATGGAAAAGAAAGGAAGGATGGCAAAGGAAATGAAAGGAAATAGAGGGAAAGGTATGGGAAGGGTAAGGGGAAAAGTGGCAAGAAAGGGAGGGGAAAAAAGGAAAGGGAAGGAAAGGAAAGAGAGGGGGAGGAAAGGAAAGGAGAGCAAGGAAAGGGAAAGGAAAGCAAACTAAAGGAAAGGAAAAATGGGGAGGCCAGGAAATGAAAGGGAAGGAAAGGAAAGGAAAGGAAAGGAAGGAGAGGGGGAGGAAAGGAAATTAAATGGATGGGAAAGGATGGGAAAGCAACGGGAAAAGAACAAGAAGGGGGGACGAAAGGGGAAGGAAAGAAAGAAAGAAAGAGGTGAAAGGAGTTGGGGGTGGAAAGAAAAGAAGAGAATGACGTCCAAAACAGGTTGATATCTTGTCCGTCGGGCCAGGCCAGGACCTGGACGTCCATTGACAGCCAGAATTGGTCGATAAATGACGTTGAGAAAAGACGTCCAGTCAGGCCATAACCTAGACATCCACTGACATCCAGAATTAGTTGAGAATAGACGTTCATGCTGGCTATGATCTGGACGTCCACTGACAGCCAGAATTAGTCGATAAACGATATATAAACGTCTATAAAACGTCCAGAAAAGAGGTATAAAAAACTTTTATTCTGGCTCCCCGGAGGACGTCTTTTAGCCGTCTTGGATGTCCATACATGACGTCTAAAAGACGTGATCTAGACCACTTTTTGCTCACTGGTGTGGACATGAGATAAAAGTGGACATGAGATAAAAGCTAAAATGAAGAAAAAAAAACAGTGAGGAAGTGAACAAGTGGAGGAGAGGAGGAGGAGGAGGAGGAGGAGGAGAACCGCAGAGAATTTGACTTCATGCTGTTTTGTTCCCAGTGGAAGCAGCCGGGTTCTCCCTGCAGAGAGGAACAACCCTTCATGCATCATCAGCAGGAGAGCTGTGATTGGCTGCGGGGCAGAGAGGAACCCTTCACGCATCATCAGCAGGAGAGCTGTGACTGGCTGCGGCCAGGACGAGTGGGGGAGACACAGATTCATCATCATCGTCATCATGATCATCATCATCGTGAGTGATAGTTACAGCCTGTCACATTCCCTTCGATCATCATCGTACAACTAGGCTCTCAGAGGGGGGTGGACAAAATAATAGAAACACCTGAGGCTCATAATTGATTACTGGTTTGATTTTGTTCATATGGAGGCTGTAGTCTGCATTTTGTATATGTTTTATATTCACCAAATCACTGTGAAATATGAAAGACTTACACAGAGATCTAAGTGTTTATCCTCTTTCAGCTCCTGGTTTTGATTTTATGCCACGTTTATTGCATGGTTGGTAGTATACCTAAAGGCAGAGACATAAGAAGATTTAGTGAGAGAAATGTGTGCTTTTGACTCGGAGCTGATAAGCTGATATGAATACACAGTAAGAGCATCTCTCTCGATGATATTTGCATCTTTATTGAAGGCACTGCACACAGATCATCTACGCTGATGCCATTTCAGAGGTGAAATTAGTCACAGTTGACATTTTTTTTATCTCCATATTAACAGAATATCACTGAGACAAAGAAGGAGCAGATAATGACATGGATGTTATGGAATTAAAGTCAACACGACTTATTAATCAAGACTGGAACATGTAAGACACTCATAAAATGTCATAACATACTCAAAGTACAAGAGTACTGAAATGCACTTCTTCAAATTAAATTAAAATGAAAAATCATGCTTTATACAAAAAAAAAAAAAAAACGTATTTCATGTTTCACATTTTGAGGACAGAGCAGTTGTTTCCTAATTGAGGACAGAATATATTTTAGATGCTTTGGCACATCGTCAAAAAAGGATGGAGAACTTGTGAAACGTCTGTCAGGAAAATATTAAAATATGATAAGGCTTGATGAAAACTCAGCGTTTCATACGTATCAACATTTCTACAATACAGCACCTCTGTTCATGAGCTGACTTTCATGTCCAAGGTGGCGCCAAAGCTAGGTGGGATGGCTTCCAAGCCAGAGACCACTGTTCAGGACAGCGTTTCAACCACTGGATATTTAAAGACATAATATGTTACATTTCTGCATTAACATTTCAAAAACATTTTGTTTGTGTAGTGAAAATCTGGGGGGACATCGATCCATACTTCAAGGTGAAACAACATATTTGATAGCCCATTAGCTAACGTTAGCATTCAACCACTTCCTAGCTAACATTACCGTTGGATTACATCCAGTGTTTTAGGCTTAAAAAAATGTGTTGAAGTTGAGCGGTGATATTAAATATGTTGTTTTGCCTCGAAATTTGGCCACAAATCTTCACTTTCCATTTCCATCTTTTCGGACGCTGATCAATCAGGAAGTGGTGAAATGATAACAATTCGTCGGATTCCCTACATTTAAACAAGATTCATTCTGGAACGCATCAGTACAACATTTGAGCTTCTCACCCTCCCAAGTTCACGTGCTGGGGTAAATAAAAGTATCCACAAACAGACAGGCAGACAATGTTTGGGAAGCCACAATGAAAGGAACTTAATATCCTCAGAAATAAAGCACTTCTTGTCTATTGTGTGTGTGTGTGTGTGTGTGTGTGTGTGTTCTACGGCGCTGTTCTGTGTGTTCCAGCTGACAGACAGGCAGGTGTGTAGATCTTCACCGTCTCATCCCAGGAACAGTCCACCACCTGCACGCAACACAACACAACACACACTGTTAGAGACGAGAATTGAGGGGGTTAAGTGCATTGCTCAAGAGCGCTTCACCAACAGTAGTAGCTCATTGGGTCCAATCTAGAATTTAAACAACCTCCAACCACAGATTCCACAAGAGGTTTGAAAACACTGATGAGTCTTTTTACTTTATCTACTGTGACGAGCATTTAGCCTCTGGGGCAAACAGCCAATGTTTCGGGTTTTTGGTACAGCCAGTGGGTATTATTATTATTATTTTTTTTTTTACCGTTTTCTGTGATTATCCACAATGAAAATCTGCAGAATTCAGCGGAATGTTTCTCTTTGTGTAAAGTGATGGATAATATTCATTTTTAAGATAACAAAGATTGTTTTTGAGCAAAAAATCTACAAACATAAACATTAAAACAACTTTAAATGCAGGTTGAAATTAACATTTAGTACTTAGTTCCTCATTAGTAAATTGAATTTTTGTCATTGTCATTGGAGAGGGAGCAACAATTGTCACACTGGGCCGCAAACTTAAATCTTATTGCTAACTGTATGTTCATGTTCTGAGTTTTCCAAGCAGCGACTCTACTTGCTTAGAACAGAACAATTTTCGTCTTCAAGGTAACAAATGACCTCCTTTTAGCAACCAGCAGGGGGGAGAGCACAATTTTAATTTTTTTAGCTCAAAGTGCAGCGACACTGATGTGCGATCCAGCGGCCAATGCAGCGTCTCCAAATATATGTCTGTGTGAGACGACTTTTTGGCTGATCTCTATAAACAGATACCTGCAGATGAAAGCGGATCTTTTTAAACAGCTAATAAAAAAACTAAATTGTTGTCAGACGACAACGGGTTCCAGGTCGCCTTCTGGCCAACGTGTTGCGCCTCTCTTGCTCTCACACTGACTGTTTACCTGCATGCAACCAAAGCTTGCTCAAAATTGAACCCTCAATTATACCCACACTACAAACAGGCTAAAAAAACAAAGAGCTTCTGAAACCAAAATCCTGTCCCTTATCATAATCATACGCACATACACATGACACGCTGTATTTGTATGGTGGGAAGAAAAACAGGGATTATATCTGAAACAAATCTTTCATGGTTTGTGCACAAGCATATTAACTACGTCAATGAGAGACCATATGTCTAACGGTGTGCGGTGTACTGATGGGCTGGTGGAGATAACAGAATCCAGTGAAAGCTTCTTTATGAACATATGCACTGAATGTTCTTTACTGTTAGAGAACACTGAAGTGTGCTGACAGGAGGTGGATGGAAACACACACACAAGGAGGCACATTATATATGTCAGCACTCTGTTCTCCTGTGCAATCACATGGAGCTCAGCTGAAACAAGCTAAACTCCTCTGTGCTCTCTGCGTCTGTGCTGCAGGTGAAGTGTGGACACTCAGCGAGGACAGACGGAGAGACAAGACGTAGAGCTCTCCGCCTCCTCTGGCGCACACTTACATCAAAGTGTTCCACCTAAATTACTTTCCATTATCAGGTCTGGGACAAAGGCATTAGTCTTTACCTTCTCTTTCCTCCTTTTTGTTCTTCTTTCCTTCTCTTTCCAGGAGTGACCACAAAAGCAGAGGACACACTCTACGGCCGTGACTACATAGACATCCTTATTTAGTCTAATTCAGCCTCTTGCTTTCATCATTCACCACTAATCTACGTGTCCCTTCTCAAAGTAAAGAATGCAGATCCACTGGAACCTTTAAGAAGAAAAAACGTTAAGTCCAATCAGAGCGATGGAGGGTATTCATCTTGGCAGGACTGTATTAAAAAGGATTGGTATTATTATTCCACATTTTATCTCCGTTCTTATATTTTCTGTCTTTTTACAACTCTGTGCACATTTCTCTTCGAATGCAGGAGTCTGGACTGATTTTACGTTGGTAATTGCCCGAAGAGAACATTCAGTCCACATAATGTTGAAGCTTTTCTCTCAATCAAGGCATGTTTTTACCTCTAATTGCTGAGCATAATGGTTCCCCACCAGCTTCACAGTGCACACGCATGAAGACGAGGGTTTGCGTACATGTTCACGAATCAGCTGTTTTGGTTCAAAAACAGTGTTAGAAAACACAAATAAGCTGATAAGAGCTCAAAAATGAGAGGCGAGCGTACAAGCACAAAAAATGTAACGAAACATACTGAAACTTTACTTTGAGTATTATTGTGATTATACTGAAAAAATACAGAAACACCTCTCAGCTAGTTTTAATTTAATTATCAAAAATTGTGAAATCAAAAGTTGGCTCCAAAAACATAGGGGGAGGCATGTGACCAGAGTAACTGACAACTGCTGCTCTTTGCTAGATATCCTTGGCTGTAGCTAGCAAGCATTAGCTAATTAGCTCATAGAGTTTGCCTTGACCAGGAATCATTGGTGTAGTCATGGTGGGTAACAGGGCTCAGCTGAACAGCAGCCTGCAGAGTGAACATGGCTGAACACAGTCTCTGAGAGCGACGGGCGGAGGTCAGTTCGAGGACAGTAAAGAGGTGATTTACAGCGGCTCTGACCAGGACTATGTCTCTAGGGACACAAAGACATGGCAGGCAGGGACCGGAGAGGCATGAAGCAACAGAGGAGAGAGAGCAGAGACATACGAAAGAGATGGACCACATAAGTCATTTTGGATAGAGAAATCCATAACGCCAGAGGTGGCGGTTGCATGATACATATCCCGCCCCTTCCCTCCAAAAGCCAATCGTAGCAGCCAAACCGAGAAAGATCTCAGCCGATCGTGTTGTCGCACTGACAGGAGCGAGATTCACAGCAGTTTCAACCACTTTGGGTTTGGCGTTGCAGCTCTCTGTATTGAATCTTCAAAGGAGTTGGTGTTGTGAAACCGTGCGCATGCTCAGTAGAAGTGTAACTTGTACATGCAGTTTTTATGTTTTTAAGTTCTGGCGCTCTCCCCATTCATTTAGATAGGGACCTGGTTTTGTTCCCCTGAAATAGCTGCCCGGGGGTGTTGCCAAGATGGCTGCCGAGTAGCAAGACGTCCAGGGAAGGACAAACCAGGACTGTTTTGGTGAGTTTTACATCATTCATGTCCAGTTTGAATTTTATGATGAGTTAATAAGACGAGGCAAATAAGTTCGTCTTAGTTCAGTAAAAGAGAGAAACTTGAATTCAGACGCTGTACGAAAAATAGGTGTTAAATTATTTCCTCTCTTGAGATTTTGTGAGTTTATTTTGTTCATTTATTAGACTAAAAGCCACACTTCCCACTGCATTGCATCCCCCAGTCATCGGGCTGTCAGACCTATTACCTCTCGAGGTACAAAGTGGTATTTGTTGTTTACACTGCTAACACATGACTGTGCATCCAGACACGAGGGGAACCAGATCATCAAGTTCACAGATGACACCACAGTGGAGGAATCAATGTACAGAGAAGAAGAAAAAAGAAAATAATCTGGTGCTCAATGCGGACAAAACAAAGGAGATGATTATCGACTTCTGGAGGTCACAGCCTGAGCACGCTCCTCTCATCATCAGTGGCCGCACAGGGGAGAGAGTGGAGACCATCAAGTTCCTCTGAGTGCAGATCTCACAGGACCTAAGCTGGAATAAGAACACCTCAGGTATGACGAAACGGGCCCAGCAGAGACTGTACTTCCTGAAGAAGCTGAAACAAGCCTCTCTCCCCATCAGCATCCTCAGGACCTTCTAAAGTGGTGTGGTGGAGAGCGTTCTGACATATTGTATCTCGACATGGTACTCCAGCTGCAATAGTTAGAGGAGCTGAGAGGGTCATCGGAGTTTCCCTCCCCTCTGTCCACACATTCTTTGAACTGCTCCCGTCAGGAAAACGGTTCCGGAGTCTAAAAGGCCGATCAAACAGACTAATCAACAGCTTCCTTCCACAAGCTGTGAGATTGCTGAACTGCTGATCTGGAGCATGCGCACTACTGCATTTCATGAGCCTTAGTCATAGTTTTAAATTATTATGGTAATATATTGTGTGTATTTATTGTGTTCGTGTCTGGGATCCCGGAGAAACGCAATCTCATTTTTGCTGCACTACTTTTGTGGGTACAGCTTAATGACAATAAAGCTTTGATTGATTGATTGATTGATGGATTGATTATTAGGAGACCGGACGGGCCACGGTTAGCTGGTTAGCATCTCCAATCAATATCACGAACAAAAAACTACAATAAAATAAGCAACAAAACAAAACAGGTCAAGATAAACTCCTGTATCAATAGCAGGCAAAACTCATAATTAAATGTTCTCAGCAAAATTAACCTTTTTACTTTCTAAACTGATTCAGATGTTGCAGTGGAGGAGAACATACAGCTGTGTCCCCACCTCTTTCTCGTTACTCTATAATCAAGCCGAACATGGCTATCAGCTTAATGACATGCGTCAGTGCGGACGTGGCTATCATCTGAATGACACACAGCCTCTCCATCGTCCCTCCTGGCTGCAGAACACACAGCGGCTGATGAGTCTGGCCTCTGCTCACAAGCTTTCAAAGTAAAATACTGGTTCCACTTCACTTTCACCTCGAGGGATATAAAACCACTTTACTGCTCGCGTCCTCACAGGTGTTTGGACTCGCTTTGTGTTTGGTTAAACAGTTAAACAGAACGGGGAGCTGCAGCCTGCTGGTTGGGGATGTGGGATTATAACGACATGACTGACGGTTTGAGCGCACACTGAGAGAAATCTTCGTCTTTACTGTCATTCTGCTGCAGGTCTTTTCCTGCGTCGCTGGTGGCATTTTGGTGAGAAGGTCCTAAAAACTTGCCGGCAGCACAGCCAATCAGAAATAAGCAGTCAGAGGAAATGTATTAAGATGTCAGCGGGGGTTTTGCTATAATTAATTATAATCCATCACAGTGACAGACAGGAATGGTATAAAGTCTGTCACAGCATATTTGTACCTGTCATATTTGTGTCCTGGTGTTATATAAACCAGTTTACTGTTGTGTTTTGTATGTGAGAATTATAAAAAAGCTTCATTCCCACAGCACTACGGGCTGTATCACAAAGACTGTGGTTTATTCATGCTGAGATTACGTTTGTCTATCAGCTGGTTCACAGTTTGTGTTTGCACTCGAGGTATGAACGAGTAAAGAAATGCACCGGGCGGCACAGCAAGGCTACAACCAGTCGCTAAAATGAACAACTGTCACTGTTCAGAGATTATAATATGGAAAAAGAAGCTTGAGGTGGTTTATAGTTACTGAATTCCCAGTGATGTTTACTGTTTATGTGCACGGATACCATTTTGGACAGTAAAGATCATTGTAAACTGTAAAATATCCCGCCGCATTACTCTTTCATAAGTGTTTGATAACCATATTTAAGGGATTATTGCGAAAATTCTGCGTATATTGGCCAATATGTTGTGAATTTTAAATTTTTTACTTTCTAATATCAGTATCGGCCCAATAAAGAGTATCGGTCGGGCTCTACTGATGAGGCCTCCAAATCAAGCAACTACATATGTTGTGTGCTACTACCCTCCAGATCAACACATTTAAGCATTTTGTGATCTGACATTATAATCTTCTCTTAATCAATAAATTAGTTTATTAGGTTTTATTGGTTGGAAAGAAAAACATGCAGGTTGTCATCTCCGTAGCGTATGGGCGGCCACCCCTTCTTACATCATGCGTTCAAATGCAGCTTTCCCTTCATCATCCCGCTCCGAACACCTGATCAGATCTTTGAATCAGTGCGTCAACGAGCTGAACTGCCCTCAGAGCATGAGTAAGCAAAGTAGTCGTGCAGTGAGTCAGCCATGGAGAAGAGGAATGCCCTTCTTTAATTAACTTTAACAGCCGGCCGTAATGGAAAGGCACACGCACCGGCCAAGACTGCAGCAAAGCACAAAGAAAGTGAGAGAGAAATATACAAAGAGCGGAGACGGAACGACTAGATGTGCAATGAAGAGGGGAGGAGCGGCAGAAAGGAGGAGCAACACAAGGACAAGCCACGAAAACAGGGAAACGGGAATATAAAAGCAAGACAAAGTTCAAAGTCTGACTGATATTTTTAAATGAGAAAAAGGTGAGCGAAGACACAATAATTAAAACACCAATAAGCTTGTGGCAGATATGTACCCTTATAGAAAAGACACACAGCGGTCACACAGCACATATCACTGTTGAATTGTCATGGTAACAGAGCTTTTGATTGTCAGCTGCCCAGGTTAGCAGCTTAAGCAAATGTATTTTAATTATTTCTATTTTGAAAATTCCAACTCCCAATTATGCTCAGTACTACATATAGTAGGGCCCAGACACACCAAACAGACTTCAAAGAACTACGACAAAGGCCAAACAGCTGCACTTGAACAGACCACAAAGACTACAGCCGACAGTCAACTAACTTCTACGTTCTGTGCCTGCAGAGGAAGTACCTCTCCATATCACCAGGTGGCGGTCATCTGTAGAAATGGAAACAGGAAGACTCAAGACTGCTGATATACAAACGGTTGCTATGATAAAGCAGCGCTTGCCATTATTTTCACACCACTCTCGCTAATATAGCCACTTCTAATCAAGAGTATGTCTGAAAAAAGTTGCAAATGTTGTCGCCCCTGGGGCTGCCAATCAGAGTGATTACTCTGAATGCGAGGCATCTTGATTTGCAAGATCTTGTGATCATGGGATCTCTTGTTAGGCTTCAAGCTATGCATTGTGGCTAAACACACTGTGGTTGAACCAATCAACGTCCTCTGAGGAACTACTGGCAGCTACAGGAATTGTTTAGGGGTGACGACCAGCAAGAGAATCGACAGTTCGTTTGAAAAATGGCAGCTCCTCACGAGGTTAGCATAGCTGCTATAGCATCAACTCTATCGGAACTGGAGAGTTTATTTCATTGAGAGAAGCGCAAAGAACGGCATTGAAGGCTTTTCTTGATGGAAAAGATGATTTACCAACTGGCATCGCTGGTGGTAGCGCTCTCCTACTGTTGATCTGATTGGTTGGTGGAAGTTAGCTTGTGATAGACGGTGATAGATGGTCTGTCCAGCCAGTTTCTAGTGGAGACTTTCAAGAAGGTTGTCTAACCAAATCCAGCCAGAATAAATGTTGCCAAGTACGTTTCTGCAAAACCATAAATAGATTTAAACCGAAAGTTTCTTAATGTTGCAACTTTACATCTATTTAGGTTGAATTTTTTCTCTCTTGTCACAACGCTATGCTTATGATCTGGTTATGTTTAAGCACAAAAACCACTTGGTTAGCGTTTGGAAAACATCATGGTTTGGCTTATAATACCTGCTTTGGTCGCCACGATCACAAATGGAGATGGTCTAACTTTATATACATTGAAAAATAGCTGGTTTTGGTTGACACAAAAACTGCAGGGAATTTCTCCAGATGTCCTTAAAAATATGCAGTGGTGTAACTCAAACTGAGGTTGGCTGTTTGGCAGCCTTGTTGGCTGTAATAACTATAACTATACTGATACTAATGAAAACTATCACACAACACATGCAAATTTAACACACAATATTACGCTCAGTGTAAAATGTTACTGTATTTGCAACACAAATACCACAAGATCAGAGTTCCCACTCTTTTCTTGAGATGATTTTCAAGGACTTTTCCGGGACATTTTCACTGACAGTATAACAAACAGGGATCGAGCCCATATACTAATACAGTATGTTCCTCTCTGTTGAAGTCTGATTTAAAAAATTTGAATAAATAATCAAAATCAACTACTAACTATTTTCCTTTAAAAGGGAACTACCGTTTTTTACAACCTGGACCTTATTTCTAGCATAAAATATGATCATTTACTCACCAAGATAACTTTGGTGTCATATGAAGTCGTTCAGACGAAATTAGATCCAGTGTAGCGCCGATATATCCATATAATGCGAGTGACGGGGCACTGAAGCGCAGCCTCTATATAACGCAGAGGGGAATAGCACTAGCGTATCATGACAAAATATTGGTGAAATGAACTAGTTTCGCGGCAGATAATGCTCATAGTGGCTGCGCTTCGGTGCCCGGATCACTCGCATTATATGTATACACGCGGCACTCCACTGGTACTAATTTCGTCCGAACGACGCCAAATGACACCAAAGTTATCTGGGTGAGTAAATGATCATATTTTATGCTAGAAATAAGGTCCAGGTTGTAAAAAACGGTAGTTATCCTTTAAAGAAAAATGTATGGTTTAATATACTTACTTAGTATACTACTAATACTATACTGTATAGTATACTAATACATACAAACAACGATTATATAACTATACACTCTGTAGTCTCCCAATTGGGCTGCCATTCATAGCTTTAACCCTGCCGTTCCATTCATTATCATCAAACTCTCTGAACAATGCCCAACACATATTAGAAACCATTGCTCCGCGCCAGAGTTGAATCACAAACCTTAAACCTTTGCAGGCAAAACAAGCTAGCAAGAACGACAACTTCAGCAACTGAACCAAACATGCTAAGCAATTTAACATTATTCAGCAAGATGGGAAGAAAGCAACGTTAATCTATAAACTTAATAAAACTACCACAGTTACCAGCAAGCAGTAACTAATATTTACATTTTAAGCATAATGTGACTTACATTTTTAACAATACATCAATGTCATCCAGTCTGCAGGTGCTACTGTGAACCACTACCATTTGAACATTAATATGATCCTTAACCTAACTTAACTTAGCCCTTTCAGATGACAAAGTCATCCGTTTTGGGGAGCCCTGACAGAAAAATAGGAAAGTGTTTAAATACATTTCCAGGACAACACAAGATTTTCCAGGACATTTAGCTTTTTCTCTCATTTTCCATGTGTTTTCCATGACTGGAAAATTGGTCAACTATTTTCCAGGTTTTCCAGGATGCGTGGGGCCACTGAAGATGCTACAAGTAGTACTATACCACAGGATTTTTACAAAATGACCAACTTACAGACCTGTGAATGGCTGTCACCCTGCGTTCCATTAGGATCTATCACCATCCTCTCTCTTTCTCAGACACACATGCACAACCACCCACACTGCTGAAGTCTTCTAGGCCTGATTTGGCCTGCAGAGACATAAGGAGGGTGATCCATCAGACACATGTGGCTACGCTTGGATAAGACCAGAGACCACACTAGTGAGGGAGTGTGTGAGTGTGAGATAGATAGAAAGAGAAAGAAAATAGCAAGTGATCAGAGCAGGAAGTGATTAAAAGAAGAAAGAGGAGCTAAACCAGTTCACAGTGATATTAGAGGGAGAAATTAAGTAGAAGTAGAACCTAAAGGAAAGTAACGACAGAGAAGTGGTGAGAGTAGAGATAAAAGAAGAGGGTTTGATATGTCACAGTGGGATGGATAATGTAGCGTTGTGGAGTTTCCAACAGATTAGCCTGATGTCAGGATTACTACACCAGGCGGCCGTGATGAGTTCACTGTGAGTTCTTACAACAAAATGCTAATGCAGCATAACATTTCCCTAAAATCTTTCACTGCATCTCAGCTTGGTGCAGCTGGATGCTCAGCACACCTGCAGGGAACATTTTTTTATTTTGATTCTTTATGTCAGTATACTGAGTTCTTCCACTCATGCACCTGCACCCAAAACTGTGGATGGTCCTCTGGCGGCCATGTTTGATGACCCCAGCTCTTGAAAGCATGGCTGAGAACTGCTGATTGTTTTTTTTTTCTTTTCTAAGTTAAATCACAGCTTGGCTGATTTAAAAGGTCTGTATTGTTATCTGGAGAAATCCGAGAAAGATCACCCCCCTGCTTTAGCTTTGACCTACAATACCAAAGGTGTGCACACAGTTTTGCTGTAGAATTAGGGATTATTAGCGACATTTCAGGTGCTTTGCCTTTCAGTTTGACCTTGAATTAAAGTGGTTTATATGATCTCGATTCAAGGTTTAATTTGTTGCTATTATTTGAAGGTAGCTCCAAAATTACAGGGGGCAGCAGAACCAATAAACTGCTGCTCACTATACTCTTTGCTGTAGCTATCTGCAACTGTATGCTGTAGCTGTAACGACTAGCTGCCGTTAGCTCAGTTAGCCGTGCAGTGAAGTTGCCTCATTAGCAGTAGGAAGTCTGCCCACACCACAACCTCGGATGATGGAGGGGAGTCACCATGGGCATCGTGGCTCAGCAGATATCCAGTGGGCACGGATGTCTGCTGAGACAGAGTTCAGTTTAAAGACAGGGGATACAGTACACTCTGACCAGGGGGGTATTCCAGAAAGGAGGTTCAACAAACTCTGAGTCTATCCCTGAACTCTGAGTTGACTTACCCTGTGAAGTGAAACTCTGAGTTTTCAGTTCCAGAACAGCTGATCTGAGTTAGGTAAGTCGACTCTGAGTATGTTAACTCTGAGTTGAGCTCATGCCTGACGACTAGTAAAAAGCCATCATCAATGGAGCTCCGATACTGTGATTCACCATGGCAACAGGGGAGAAAACAGGAAGCAGACATTTTCTGGGGGAAAAAAAGTAACACGGCTGCGGCCGTAATAAAAATCACTGACAGAGTTTTAGATGCGGTCTTCTTTTCATTTTAAATGTAACATCACTTTATTTTATATTAGCCTTTGAGGAAGTGGTTGAATGTTGTTCAATGTTTTAATTTATTTTATATATATATAGGCCTATATATTATTTAATTTAAATCGTCTGAAAATTAAATATAAAAACAGTCTCACGATGGCTCCTCACTTTGGTTTTATTTCACATATTAAACAAAGTAAAAGTTTATTCAGTGGATATTTTAACTTGTAGTAGCTTTTACCACCAACAGATGCTGTTTAACACACATCTGTGTCCTAACATCCTGCTGAGTAGATGAACATGAAGTGGTGCTCACCTCCACCTCCACCACGTCCGCCAGAGGCAGAGGAGCTGGTCCTGAGTCAGGTCGATGGGTGACCAGAGGCTGAGGGCGTCACTCACCCCCAGGACCCAACATTAGAGGCAGACACACACTTACTGTCTACAGATTGAACTAGAAGTCATTTAATCTTATACTCAATGCGGCGGCAAACTAGAAACACAGACTTTGAAATTACGTTGTTGGAAAAAATACAATAGGCTCTACTGATGGTTACTTTTGTAGCTATCAGTGGGAAATAAAGAAAGCCAAATGAAATGTGAGTAATTTCTCCTTTTCTGGCTGATGGAAGGTGTTTGATTAACCTGCGAAGTGATTAAAGAGGATTGTTCAGACCTGACAGCACGTCAGCGATGACGTGTAGCCTGATATTCGCTGTGGAGAATAAAAATGACGGACTGATGAGAAGCGGTCTACTGTTCGGTTCAGTCCTCGTCAGGGAGTGAGAGCTCATCTAAATGAATCTAAATTCTCCTCCTGGTGTAAAACTGTGAATTATTTCTGCTTCAACATGATCGGACTGAGAAGTAAAGGACAGCCGCTGTCAGACAGCTCCGTCAGACTCAGGGTTTCTTCAGGTAAACCTGCCAGTGAGCAGGTTAGGTTCACAGAGTAAGTTACCGCAGTAACAGACCCAGAGTTTAAGTTACCTCTCTTTCTGGAACTGTAAACTCAGAGTTTCTCTCATCTCAGGGTTAACAAACTCAGAGTTTTCACAAAACCTGCTTTCTGGAATACCCCCCAGGACTATGACTCTGGGGACAAGAAGACACGGCAGGCGGGGACAGGAGAGGTACTGTATGAAGCGGCAGAGGAGAGAGAGACAGGCAGACATCAGCAGCAGGTGATAATGGCGTGTAAAGCTGGAATATTTTCACGTCTTACTCTGTGAACTGAGGATTTATTTCAACCAAACCAGAGGTGATTGTGGAAAGACAAACCAAGACTGTTCTGGTGTTTTTGATTTTGTTTATGTCCACTTTGAATGAAGTGTATTGTACAATGAGTTAATGCGGCAGTTAAGCTCATCTTAGTTCAGTAAAAGAGGGAAACTTTAATCAGATGGTGTGCAGTTGTATTTTTCTGTTTAGTAAGGAAAAGGGAAGTAAGAGTGTTTCATTTCTTGACATTTTGTGAGTTTATTTTGTTGACTTATTCAACTAAGTAGCAAACTCACACTGCTGAAACTTTGGGGGCTATCAGAGGTACAAAGTGGTATTATGAGACAGGACGGGCCAGGGCTAGCTGATTAGCATGCTTACTTCAGTAGACATCTCTGCAATACAGTGCAAAGATGTCTTTGATATAACGTCAACACTGTTGTTTCTTCACACTGTTGATAATGTTAGTTCATTTTTTTAAGGTTTAAACAAAAATTCTGGCTATACCTTACAAAATGCAACTTAAACAGTTGGTTGGTTTGATCCAACCCGTCTGACTCCAATAATTACTTGACTTCTTTGAAGTGATGTCATTGTGGTCTCAGGTCTTATAAATTATCTGGTTGAGTGTCATGTTATTACAGATATAAATATTGACCAAAGCTAATGAAAATAAGACCCAAGTTGTAATAAACAGGAATTATCCTTTGAGAATATTTTTTGGTTGGTGAACTGCTGCAGCTAATAAACTAATATGCTGATGACTCTTTGGTATATTTCATAATACTCTGGTTGTTGTTACAGAGACAGTACTTAATCTAACCTAAGTCGTTCTGATGTGGCAGCAAATATAACAGTTACTTATGGAAGACACTAATGATGTCTGACATGTTCTGTTTGTTGTGTGACTCACTGTTGAATGGTTCCTGATGGCTGCCGCTCTTGATGATGGTGATGGGTTTAATTAATTTAAAGAATGCATCAAAAAGCAAGACAATTTCCAAAAGTAGCAAAATAACTCTTTAAACTTAGTTTCACATTAAAAGAAATTTACTCAAAAGAAATTTACTCCATTTTTGAAGAGGTGGATATGGTGTATATTTACAGGAATAACTTGTGTTGTAATGTTAACTCCATTAAAAATAAGCTTCTATTGAAATTTGAAGAGAAATGGTTTGACAATGTTAAAACCAAAATTAAGGACATACATGCAGATTAAATCTAACTTTGGACCTGAATTATATGTTACATCACGTTTACAGAGAAGTCAAAGATCTTGAGTTGCACAGTTGAGATCTGGTATTCTTCCTCTGGCCATTGAGGTTGGTTGATTTAAAAATATTCCCGAGGAGAATAGAATATGTGAAATGTGTGAGCTAGATGAAGTAGAAAGTGAGTCTCATTTCCTTTTATATTGTACAAAGTATGATGATTTGAGAGAGGTATTATTTCATGAAATCTGTGGACAAAACCCTGAAATATTTTGGTGTTCTGATGAACAGAAGCTGGAGTGGTTATTTAATTTCAGTGTGTTTAAAACTGCTAACTTTATTTCTCAAGCCTGGAAAAGAAGACAGATAAATTTGTTTAATTAATTGCTGATGATTTCTCTTGAACCTTGGCATTGTCTTCCCTTTCTTTTTGTTTTCTTAGATAATGGTTTTGAACCCCTGTTTGTTTTCTTATCTCTTTGTTGTGCTGATGATGTGCTCTGGATCCGGTTTGTTTTCTTGGTGTCTTATAAGCCCATGCGGGCTGGGCATACATGTATGCATGACACAATAATAAAAATAAAAGTAAAGTAAAGTAAAGTACATTTTTACCTCTTGGGACACTCAACGCATCACTAAGGTCTTATCTTTTTTCATAGATCAGTGCTAATTAGATAAATTTTTAAATCTTTTAATCCATGTGAGGCTATTTTGTACTCATGATGATGAAGATGGGGTGCAGTCACACTGTGCAAACGTTTTGCAAAATGTCTTAGCTTAGGTAAGAAGACACCATGTGGTCCTCTCTTCTATTGTGCAGAAGCTTTTACAGTCAAGATATGTCTTCTTGAGGATGAAAGGACACACACGTACATGTAACCACCCACACAGACATGGCACCCCGGTCAGTGGTCTCCATGGAGAACAAAGAGCTGACTCAGCCAATCACAGTGATGAGGGAGGAACGGTAGATCACAGCTGTCAATGTCACACACACACACACACTGACACACAAAATGAACTGTAAGGTAAATGCACTGTGACTTTACACTCAAAAGAAGCAGATATCACATGTTGATAAAAGATAAAGTCAGACAAATTAAAAAGAAAAAACAAATCAAAGGAATTGTAGAATACAAGTTTTTAACAAATCTGTGTATTAATATTAAGTACACACAGTAGAGAAATAAGCACACACTACTATGGTTTAAACAAGGTTTCATATTTGCTCATGTACTATGCATATAAATGATACTGTAACTAACACATGTATTTGCAGTAATGTCATACTTCTTAAGTCTTCAACTGTGGCAAAAGGTCTAAATTTCATTTTAAATTGATTTAAATTAAGTGCGTTTGCCATTTATTATTTAAACGCTCAGCAAAGAAACTCTGCTGGACTACCTTAAGCTCAGATTCAAATGTCAAGTCTTTTTTTTTTTCATTTCAAGATTTTCATTTAAATAAATGTCTGTTAATACACAATTATCGCAGAATGAGGTAACACTGATTAAACTGATTACTGATAAAAGCCCTTGCACATGCAGTGTTATGATTTGGGTGTCTGTGGCTGATTCTTGAATTGAATCTTTGAATTATTCCTCATTATATAACATTTTATATTGTTATTACATCATGTATTATATTAAAATAGATTTTTTTATTATTCTGACGTCACAATGAACATTACCTGGGAATTTGTTACATTATTATATCGTGTTAGATTTTCAAACCCTACAGAGGGACTTTCAACTACTTGCTGATATGATTCACAAAAAAGAGGCTTTCTGAGAGGGCGACATGAAGATAAAAACAAAAGAGAGAGGTGAACAATATCAACCAGAGAGAACCAGAGGAAAGCGAACATGGAGACGTGTTCAGAGACAGAAAGTAGGACAGCAACAGCGAAAACCGAGGGGAGATCTGCTCTGTGACCTCATTGTGAGGGTCCTCCACACTGTCACAGCTATTTGTTATTTTACAGCGTGCCTCTCTGTAATGACATGTCTGATAACACTATACACTAACAATACAGCTCATTACTGTTGTTACCTCCTCCCACACACCCACATACACACACATATTCTACAACACTGACAACAGGAACAATACAGCTCATTACTGCCTAGCTTTATAGACACACACACACACAGCTCGAACACTGTCACACCGAAACCTCGTTCTGCAGACGGGACAGCCCTTTGTGATTGGTTGCTGTGGGAAACTGACTGTTTACTGTGACATCATGGGTTTTAGCTCCAGTTTGCGAGGTGCTATCACGTACGCACTTCCACTTCGTCATTATCGGCATCCTGGAAAAATGCTCACTCTGATTTTCCAGTGAGCTATTTTTGGTTCTAAGTGAAACTCTTGATAAAGGTGAAGGGTGAGATCATAGAACTGTAAAAAGGTTCACGTAAAAGGCAATTCAGCAGCAAAAACAAGTCTGGTTCTCTCCGATATTTTTGTTACCGTCTGCAAATCTCATGAAGAGACCAAAACAACATGTTCATCCATCTGTCAGTACTTTCTAACTTCCTGTCTGTGTGGCCCAGTCGCCAGAATAAAATATTGGCATTTTGTTCAAATTTGTATGTGTTTAATGTGTAATATGTATCATATCATGTGGAGTTACAGCTAGCTGAGACCACTAGAAAGCCAGAGGCCACTGTTTGAGGCTGTGTTTCTGAGTGTGACACCACTGGATATTTTTATTGAGACGTCGGGACATTTTTCAGTAGTGTTTGTGGCCACAGAATCAGGTATTTACATTTGTAAGCGTGAAACCACTGGATACTTTTAAGAAGACCATGGGACTTTTTCCAGCCACCATGTTTGTGGCAAAGGAAGCTTAAACAGGTCAGACGATTGCATGTGATTCAAGACTGTGTTTTTGTAAGCATGAAACCACTGCATATTTTGATTGAGACAACAGCACATTTTACAGTTGTGTTTGCGGTAACAGAAACAGGTATTTCAAGCCGAAACAGGAGACACTGCTACCAAGTGAGACACCACTGCCCGAGACAGCGTTTCAACATTTGTAAGCATGTACCCACTGGATATTTTTAATGCAACATCGGAACATTTTCCAGCCATGTTTGTGGCAACAAAAGTATTTAGTATTTTAAGCCAAAGTAGGTGAGATGATTGCAAGTGAGAGACCACTGTTCGTGAACTACGTTTCAGCATTTGCAAGTGTCAAACCACTGAATCATTTTAACATGACGTCAACCAGGTATTTCAAGCCAAAATATGATCTTTTCCAAACTCTATCAAAGTGTTTTTTGTCCCTAAACCTAACCAGACCATACGTACATTGTTGTCACAATATAAAATTGAATATTTAAGCTAAAGAAATATAAAATTTCAACACGTTGGTTGCAGAAAGAACAACATTTATTCTGGCGATTGGGTTGGTGTGTGGCTGATGTTACTGGGTCCTTGAAAGTCAAAAAGGTTGAGAACCACTGGTCTGGTGAGTTCCAGCAGCAGCACAGTGTGTGGGATTGAGCCATAATAAACTATAGTGTGTGTGTTCATGGTAATGAAGGAACAACAGTGTGGCTCACTGATGTGTATTTAATAGTTTTTGGACAACAGTGGCACTCATATATCAGGCTGTGATCCACACACAATACTTGGTTGTACATACATTCGCTGTTGCTTTTTATGTGTTTATGGGATTTGATGATAATAGCAAAAATATTGAATAAAAAAAGACTCATCCACTGTTAGAAGAGCAGCTTCAGCACCACCGACAGCTCATATTTCTTCCGTGGTTTGTACTTTTTTTCTCGAGGACAAATTGCAGCAATTTCTGCTGTAATTTCCAGAGCAATTCTTGTCCCGAGATAAAAAGCCTGAAAGACTGTGTCCTGGATAATTTACCCTCGTGCAGCATAGGAGCTCTGCACTAAATTTTAATAGATCTTCTTATCTTATGATGATTTAAAGTGATGTCTACTCCCCACAGACTCCAAATGTTTGTCGGTTTGAATGTTTTTTCCAGGGTTGAACAGGTAAAGTCAGGAAAAATAAACAATTTAAGTAGCTTAAGTTCTTTTCTCCACTTATCTAGTTAATCATCTTTCAACCTCACAGATTTACCCTGCAGCAGATTCAGGCTCCGGTTTTGGAAAAACTGACAACAAACATTTTGTGACCTTAATTTTACCTCCACTCGATTAACAGCACTAGATGGTCTTTTTAGTCAATTCATCACAGAAAACACTAGATTTGCACTCAGTAGAGCGTATACCTCCGCCGATGCCCAACAGTCCCCTTTAATTCAATCAATCATTGATACCAGCCACCTCAAGATCCATGCATTATTCCCTGAGAAATTAACAAGAAAAGGGTTAAACGCCCTACCACACAGCGTTATGGATTCGTCCCTTTATCCATGTCAGCACTAAAAGTTAATCCTCCATCCAAGTTGGATCGAAATTCGTTCAGTAGTTTTTGTGTATCATGCTGAAAAACCAACCAACAAACCAACCAACCGGAGACACAGTGGAGGTAAATGTCTTGCAAACAAATCAAACTGCCATTTAATTTAACATTCACTGTCCCCAAAAGGTGTTTTTCTCTTTGATAACCCAAAACCTTCCTTTCAGCACCACCATCAGATTAAAATTTCTCTTGACTCTTGGGAAGTCGTTGTTGAAAACTGTTTGGAAAAGGCAAACTAATACTCGGAAGGTGACTCAACAATCCATCTGTCTATCGCCATCTATCACGGGCTAACTCAACAGTGGGAGAGTACTACCACCAGTGGAGCCTGTTGATAAATCAAACTCTTACTGAAATCAGTCGAGAGAAGAGTGAAAACATCTTTCCCATCGAGAAAAGCCTCCAATGTCGTCCTTTGCTCCTCTTTTAATGGAATAAACTCTCCAGTTCTGATATAGCTGATGCTATAGCTGATGCTATAGCAGCGATGCTAACCTCTGGAGGAGCCGCCATTGTTGTTTTCATACGAACAGTCGATTCTCTCGCTGGTTACCACACCCAGAAATGGGTGTTGGAGTCTAATGGAAGAGTTTTCAAACCTGGCTGATTGTTAAAATGTTACTGAAATTAACTGAATCCCATGGCTACCCTGATGGTACAAAATCAATCTCAAAACTAATGGTACGCTTTGGAGAATGGTCAGCCGAGGTTGCATGCACCATTAGCAGTCAATGGGCTAAAACATACAAAGCTTCTCTCTGTTCTCAAGGGGACGGTCAGATTAAAAGTTTGAAGGGCTGTTTTGAAGTGTGGCTAACAAAGCAAAACTTTCCTTGAACCACTTTAAGTATGAGAGTTTCAAAATGACGCAGTAATGTGCGAGTGATGACCTCAGTTCTCTCTTTCCTTCTGCAGTATTATGTCTCCAAACAGCTGTGGCTGATTTGGACGCTAATTTCCCAATCACAACCTCGACCCCATGATGGTTTTTGTCACTATTTCCCACGCATTTATCCGGTGACATATAGCTGAACTCCGTTGGCAGTCATTGTCACCACTTTGCTTTGGATTGTCCTCTCTGCGAGGCGAGCGGAGTGAGAGATACCGCCTCTCCAAATTAGCCGAAAAACTGAATTAGACAAGAGTGGCCTTTTCAATTCAATGCTTCTTTACCCCGACACACTGGAACACACAGCTCGCTGACAGCCCTGTGTTACTGTGTGTGGGTTAACCCCGGTCGGCTCATGTGCAGACAAAGTGATGGATGGCCCTATTTCAAGAACTACAGCCAACACTCAGAGAAAACCGGATGTGGACACAATTATTCCATGATTACCCACGCACTTGTCAGAAAGACATAGGGAGGATGAGATGTTCCTAAATCTGAAAAATACAAATACTGCATGACCCAAATATAACCCAATACCCAAATCTTTTTGGGTGTTAATTACATTTAATTCAGAATAAGATGCAAATTAACACTTGAGGTTAATCATCAAAATATTCTCTTTCTGTCATTATCTAATGCAGTTATGTTGCTTGCAGATATGAAAAAATGGGGGATTTTCCAGACATCCATTGTCCACAGCTCTGGTTCTGGCTGACAGCAGCCTAGAGGGCGACCTCTCGTGTTTTTTTTATGTTTTTTCAGTCTAATTTGTTTTCTCTGACATGTTTAGCGAAGCGTATCCTCCGTAGGCAGCAAATCTCCTGCTGTCTTCATGTGATGAACGTATTAACTATATGTATAATGATGGACCCCGAGTTTTACTGTGGGCATACAGAGCTGCAGTAGCAGGGAAATAAATGACTGGATTAACAGAAACAAAGCAGTTCTCGAATACTGCTTTCACACTGGTCAAAATACCCACTAACACCCGCAAACATCTGGCTTTTGTCTTTAATTTGAATGTGTACAATCTGCGTTCACTCCCAGGTCAATTGAGTCTGCAGTATATCGTCTCCGAACACACACATTTTCTCTCCTTTTCAGGCCCGATGCTATGACGTGTGTTGAAATTAAGGCCGCTGGCTTGTTAATACTTTTCCATCTCATTGAACGTTATTCAGACGCCGCTGAGTTTGAAAGAGAGGCTGAAGTAAAACATATTAAAGGTGACCACCAGAGCGGCTTCTGTGCCTGTCAGCTGCCTGATCGGTTCTGAGCATGTGCAAGTCTCAACAGAGGTGAGAAAGAAGCAAGATGACTCACTCTTGAACATTTTCCATCCAGCTCTGGGAGAAACGATGTGTCTAATTCAGAATTTTATTGATTAAGACTTTATAAAACAAGTTTAACATTTTCTGGATGAAGTCTGTGTGCTCAGCCTGTCTGTGTGCTCATATTGGCTGTTTAGCTAAGCAAATCAGTGCAGGAGAAGATAAACAGAAAAAGAAAGTGAAAGCCCCTTGAGTCAATGTAGCATCCATGAGTTCACCCGTTTAGTGCAGTTACTTCTGATATTTCTCCAGTGTCTTTTACAACTCTTTAACAGCCATATTCTTGATTAGAAGTGGCTATAATAACGAGAGTGGTGTCAAAAAATGCTGCTTTATCATGGCAGCTCGTATATCAGCAGTCTGGAGTCTTCCTTGTTTTGAATGACAGAGTTATTTTTACTTACGAGCTACTTGGCCGTCAGCTATAGTCTTTGTGGTCTGTAGTGCAGCTAGTTTTTTGATGTCGGTTTGGCTCGTCTTGGCTCTTAAAGTGAGCCAAAACATCCTGAGAAGGAAACTTATTTCATCTGCTTTTATCTTTGTTTTACTTATGTGAACTTAAAACATCTGCTTAGTCAAGAGCCTTGTCTTTAAGGTCAGGTTCTGCTAGAATAGACTTCTTACGACGTTTGCAAAAACATCAATCCATAGATTTTTTGTCCTGCTGTTAGTTCGCCCCCTGGTTCCTCAACTGAGATCACTCTGAAACCAAAGCAGGAGTTCCAACAACACAGCTCTGAGGGCCACAGAGGTACTCTAAAGTGGCAGTTCTCGGAGCACGGTCTCTATAATGTCAGCCAGCACCAAGATTTCTACAATAACAGTTATAGTTAATATTGTTATGAAAAGTATGTGTGTTACCTGATTTGGGATGTGCAGGTTGAAGTCTAATCCACAGACAAACTCTGAGTGATGTTCCACAGTGTCCAGAGGCTGGTTCCTGCTGTAGTCCCAGAACCTGCAAACACAAACACAGATATCTGACTTACATTCCAAAAGTGGTAAAGATCCACGTTACATAAAAGTAAAAAGTGTCTCTTTTGGCAGAAAATGACTCTTTTTCAAAAAGATTTAATTTACTGCAACGTAAAGTTTCTGAAAAGGAAAGTTCCTTTCAGGGGTCTCATTGATAAAACATTGCGTAAGATCCATACTAAAGTGTACGTGTGCCCAAAAGCCGAAAAAAATATTCTGATATATAAAACCTGGTGTACACCCAACAATGCACAATTTCCTTTTACAAATCCCAAATCAACCTGGAAATGTGTGCGCGTGGATCCGCCTCATATACCGCCCTCTGAACACCCACATTCAATCCAATTAAATCCTATTCAATTTATTTTTTTATTGAAGTGTAGTTACGATGAACACAGACTGCATTGTTATTAGGACTCACAATGAGGATATGGAGTGTGACATTGTGTGACACCTGGTATGTGTGGGTGTGAAGATGTATCGGGTGAGCTGACTCGAGAAGTGTTTGTGTGGCAGCCATGGTGCTGTCTCCAGTGCGCTCCGTGTGGCGCAGTGTGCGCATGACAGCACAGTCGATAGTGTTCGCTGCAGCGATTTTTTAACATATATAATATATTCAGGGAGAGCTCGATGTAAATGGATTGCAGCCTGCAGAATATATGAATTCCTTTGTTTCAGCTTCAGTTGGTCACAATGGGACAACAATTTGGTCTCAGCAACCAAGTCAAGGACAAAATATGGCTTGAGATCTCCCAACAGCTGCGATACAGTGAAGATGGTAATGTAGCTGATATTCACTGGATTACGTTATTGGTTGGTCATGTAAAATTAGCATCAAACGTGGGGTCCAGAAAGGGCCTCATTCATGAAACGTGAATGAGCTTAAGACCTAATCTGATGGTGAAGTGTCCATTTTATGTTTCCACAAACACGAGGTACGGAAAAAAAAATGACACCGTGGAAAATCTCGCAATAGACCCGTTGTGCATAGTTGTCATGCGGAAAATTGCATGCGGAAATACTACAAGCAACATTACACATCTCGTCATCTAATAGGCAGACTTAACTGAAATTTCCCTGAGCACATTAATGTTACTCTCTTTTCTCTTTTCTCATTCTTCGTGATGATCACTGCTATCTTTTTATAGCCAATGCCTTGACTGGAAAGCCGCCACATTATCTCACAGAACTGCTTCATTCCTCAGATGGGCTCTATCAGACCCGTTCTACTGACCGCCTCATGCTTCATGATCCACAAGTTCAGTCCAGACTTGGAAAGAGAGACTGCTTTTAATTTTAGTGCCCCTGATACAGTGCAAAGAAATAAAATCAATATTCTTATACTCTAAACCATTTCAGATATTGGATTTTAAACCTCCCAGCCACTGGTTGTAATTGTTTTAAGTAACTGTATTTTATTACCATTCACATTATTTAAATTGTATAACATTTTACATTACTGTACCTTTATTTTACTTCCAACTATTTTATTTTATCTATTAAATTATCTGGCATAACTGCAACATTTTAGGGGTTTTATGTAACTGAATATTATTTGACATTATATTTTTTTTTTCTTTGCTTTTGTCAGTATTTCTCCTTGTTACTATTCTTACTTGTCTTTGTTTTGTTTGTCTCGATATCAATGTAAATGAGGGTTAACCCACAATGATCTCTCATGTATAAATAAAGGTTGATTGATTGATTGAATTTCATATAAAGAGAAATTTTGAAAATATGAGACCAAGTAACCAGGTGTATGTGGGCGCCTGTCAACTGACTGGCTGCTTCTACCTCCCTCTGTCAAAAACAAACACATCACTTACTTACTTACTCGACATTAGAAATCATCTCATCCAGTTATACATGAGCAGGATTCAATAAGGACAAGAAGGGAGGATGATGAGTCAGAGGAAGAGAAGGAGAGATATGCTAAGTGGGAGAGGATTTAAGATATATGGCGAGGAGAGGACGTACAAGAGACAGCAATCTAGAGAATTTAGATTATGAAAAAAAGATGAGTAAGAAGTGAAAGAGAAAAGAGAGCAAGAGAAGAGAGAGACGAGAAGTGGAAAGAAAGAGCGAGCCAATAAAACACTGCCTCCAGACTTCAGGCAGCAGCGGCCAATCAGACTAATTGAAAGACTGTTTCTCTTCCTGGTCTTGACAGAGTGGTGTGTGTGTGTGTGTGTGTGTGTGTGTGTGTGTGTGTGTGTGTGTGTGCGTGTGTGTGTGTGTGTTTGTGTGTGTGTCTGTGTGTGTGTGTGTGTGTGTGTGTGTGTGTGTGTGTGTGTGTGTGTGTGTGTGCATGCGCCAAAGCCCTGACACAGCAAACACTCCCTCCAGACTCATCCACTTTGCAAATGTAATTAAATCATTTTCAGAGGGAACACTGCAGCTCCCATTGGGCTCCATTAGGCCTGTATTAATACTGCAACACACACACACACACACACACACAATGAGTGATGGCCGTCTGGGGAGAGTCATGCATTGAGAGATATTATATATTGAGTGCCCTGTTAGTGTAAATCACTCCTAACACTCACGTTCCCTGTTTGTACATTTACATCTGTACGTGTGTTTGTGTGTGTGTGTGTGTGTGTGTGTGTGTGTGTGTGTTCTAAAATACTGCAGTACATTTGGGTTCATCTTAACGAGTTCCTTTCTTGACTGTGGCACTGATTGATAACTCAAACTGTCAGAGAAACAGAAAGTTGGAAGAGAAGTCAACGTGTTGGCTGAGAGAAGTTGGGCTTCAGTGCGGTGAAATCCATCAGCGTGTTGAAATGACTGACACGTCATTTATCCTCGCGGGGAGAACGGGATGTTGCATATGAGGAAGGAAACGATCCAAAAAGGTAACAGGATTCAGCAGCAGGTACAGCCTTCTCTCTTCTCTCTGCGACCAGTTCAATCTGTTGAATTTGATCAGGTGACTGACGGGTGTTTTCATTCTGACAACACCATGAACCCTTCCTACACCTGACTGAACCAGTGTACTCCTGCTAAGGCAAGGGCAAGGAAAATCGCCAAACTATTCAATAAAATCATTTGTAGAATCCTGCTTCACTTTAAATAATTATCTTAGAAAATCATCTGTTCATTCATGACTTTGGAACTAGTATATGCGTCTAAAGAAAACTCAAGAATCACTTACTGGCATTTTTATTAGCAGTGCCTTCAACTAGGCTTGGGCCGATATAAGATATCATCAAATTTTGCGATATTTGCAGTCATTCATGTTATATTTGATCAGTATATATCGAAGAGCAGTTATAGCATCTGCAGGCTTTTATTTTGAAAAGAAAACCCACGTTGAGCTGTTGTGGCAGTGGAGGCATATCATAGGATATTTGACAAGGTGGGAATAAAACCGGGCTGGTGGAGGTAACTACAGGTGATGTAGCGGCGTGCATGCAGAGCTTTAACATACTGACATGGAGGACTGGGCTTCCAAGAAGAGGGCCAGCTCAGCAGTTTGGCAATATTTTGAGTTTGAAGCAGAAGTAAAAGGTGAGACAAGGGACTTAAATTAAGGCTCTGGAGCGTAATGATATTTAAAGCCTCACTGAGATAGCAGAGTAGTCACAGTGTGACCATTAAAACATATAAATACAGAGAATATAGATATAAGTAAATGTATAACAACAGTAAACAGGTTTTATGTGCTCACTCATTCACAAATATATGCAGGAAGTCAAACTCGAATACATTCATCACCCGCAGTGCAGAGCAATATGTCTGCAGCGTAATGAAGTGCAGCGGAAATAAAAAAAACTCAACTAAAATGAATGCATTTCTGTCACAGCGCTCCCATTCAGTGCATTAAGAGGCAGAGTAATAATCCAGCAGCTAAGAGCCACTGTAGCCTTGATTAGCTTTGTAAAATGAGCAACAGCAATGATTTACTGCAGACTGCAGTTGACAGCTCGACGCTGTGAATAAGATGCAGCTGCAGAGCTTCAATCAGGAGATGAGGAAGCAGAATTTAAATGTTTTTACCCTAAATAATCACAACTCCCATGTTTGGAGCCACTGATGTACTTAACTGTGGTTTAAGGCAGAACTGGACTGATTGGTTATTCATCCATTAGTCAAGATGTCCTGATCTTAAGTATCAGCAGCGGGGCTGATCTGAGCTAAAATAAAAACCCCTCAGCCTGCTGGTGCTGCAGTGCTGCTCTCCTTTCCAACAATAGGAGTCAATTAAATTAAGATACAAAATGGCCACCAAAGGAACAAGACTGGGCTCTTTAAGGCACAAACCACAAGGCAACAAATAAGTACCCAATTTTAAGGGGACAATGGCTGCACCTGAGAGGGTACTGCCCCGGTGACAAGCCAATGTTCTCGTAAAGGTACAAATATATACCTTATTATCTGACAGTGTACTGTGCAGCATTTCATTCTGTATATGAGTGAAACAGTCCGTCCCAATCCGCAAAAAACAACACTGGTCAATTGTGTAAGGGGGTTAAAACAACCCATGTTTATGCTGACAGTGACCTCTGGTGGCTGTAGTGAATATGACGGGAGCGAAGGAGGAAGTGACGTGACGCAGTTAATTTATTAATATTATTTAATATTAATCACTTTTTTATTGTGAGCTGATCGTAACATGACGTGAGGAGTTAGACCTTCTGTGTCTCTCTCGGTTGCCCATACAAGCCTGTGGACGATTCGTTTAAGTTGTTTAAAGGTGCGGCCTGTAAGAATTGGCCACCGATTAAATTCATAGTCAAAACAAATACGAGGAGCATACCACCAGAGTAACCGCTAACTGCTGCTAACTACAGTTGCAATTAGCTAGTTAGTTCAGTTACCTTAATTCTCCTATGCCTGGACTGTGACCTCAGAGCAACGAGGGAGTGATTTTATGCTTTAAAGAAAAAATCTTACATATTGAACCCTTTTAAAGGTAGAATCAGCAGGATTTGTCCCAGCTGTTCGTAAACGCACCACAAAGATGGTTGATTGTTGAGTCTCATTACCAGGAAGTCAAGAAGCTACATTTTGGTTTGTAAAGCGTCCGAGCAGCAACAAAGTGAGAAAATAAGAAAATCCAGGCAGAGGGCTGCAGGGTCTCTGCAGATACGAGACACTAACACGCCTTTTCTCCCATTCCAGTCTCCCTCTGTCTGTTTCTGTCTTCTTACGCCTTTTATGTCTTTGTTGGGTCCCGCTACGCCTGCCATGCGTGATGTGCACTGATAGGTTGAAATCAGTCTTGTGATGTTGGGAAGGTGGCGTGCAATGACGCCAAATAAAATAATCCATAATTCTCCTCAAATGCATCAAACTAAACTAACGAGCCTGTTTTGAAACTTTAAGGAGGAGAAAGTTCAGATATTTGTGTTCAGATTAAGGGAGGAAAAGTCAATAGTTGTCAGAGAAATAAATACTCAAGTAAAGTACAGATACCTGAATCGTCTACTTTAGTAAAGTAACTTGTATTTCATTATCTCACTTCCCACCTCTGCTTAATATCAAAGGACTCAGGTCAGAGCCAAAAAACATAATCTTGGCCACCCAATCAATTTGTCACTATATGCAACTATTGTGATGAATGGGTTGAGTCATTTTTAAGCAAATATGCCAAACGTTCACAGGTTCCAGCCTCTTAGATTAATATCACTGTATCACCTTCGCCTCAATATTATACAGGACATTTTACAGACAAAACAATCAATCATTATTCCAGGAAATTGTCAGTTGATTAATTTGTAATAAAATTGTAATGTTTTTTGTTAGTGAAATTAAAAAAAACATCTGTGTGGAAGAGAAAGTCTGTCTCATCACTTCTTTTCCACAAAAGCAAGCGTCACACTGATGTGATTACAGGTTTAGATGACGTCCATGTGTGAGTGTGTGGAAGTGTGTGTGTGTATAAGATCAGATGACTGTCCCAGTTAGACAAATACACCATGTTAGTTGTATAAATGAGGCCTGCAATGTCTTTTGTCCGGAGTTTCCATGGTAGGTAATCATTTAGCTTCTATTGTGCTTCATTTTATGGAAGCCTCCATTCACCTGCCAGCTTTGTGTGTGTGTGTGTGTGTGTGTGTGTGTGTGTGTGTGTCTCACTATTACTATGAAACTCATTAAGTCACAGTGGACTGAGAGAAAACGAGAGGGAGGGCATGAGAGGATACGAGGACACAAAAGAAAGCCATAAAACATTTAGAACAAGGGAGAAGTGACAAAAACAAAGACAGACATGTAAAGAGAGTGATTCCATATCACTGATGCTTTAATCCAAACAGGAAATTAATGTGAAGTTGTGAATGTGCGCTGTGAAGCAGTGAACATGTTATCTAAAGCAAACATGACAAGTCTGACCTGCTGTTAAGAAACACGACCTCACTCATGAGTCTCAGTTTAACATTAAATACTAACTCTGACTTCTTTAAAGTGAGTGTGCACAGAGAAATGACAGCCAAAGAACTTCTTCAAACCCACTTCTAAGAACCTACTTTTATGTGAAGTCAACCTTTATAAATTGATTTTCATCTTTCTATCCTTTCATTCCTTTTACTTTATTTATCTGTTTCTAATTATTTCATGTGGTGTCTTTTTCTCACCGCCCTTTATTGCATTTATTGTTAATTGTTAAATTATCTTTTATTCTTCTTACTGCTCTTAAACTTTTTATCTGTTCTTAATTCCTCTGATGTAATGTCTTCTTATCACTTTTCAATGATTTTATTATTTTATTTATCTCTTTATTTGCATTGCTTTTTGTGATTTTGCCTGTTTTATTGCTTTTATTCCTTTTACTTGAAATGACTCAAACTAACATCAACTTAGACTTGGCTTCCTTGTTTTTGGCTTGACTGTTGGGTGTTTATTTTGTAATATTGTCTTCCTGTGATTCCTGTTTTTGCTTCTCTGTCAAAGCACTTTTTAACGTGTCTTTAATGGTGCTATATAAATAAAGTTAATATTATTTGACAAGTGGCCTAAAAGCAAGAGATAACCAAGTGTTTATTCTTAAATAGTCAAGGCTGGAAAAATGTAGCTCTGCCATCACAAACAGAATGACAAAAACAAAATAACAAGATAGCAGAGTTAGAGTTAATGAAATGAAAGGCCAGTTTACTCTCATCGAAAAAGAGGACCTTGGACCACTGGCCAACAGTCCAGTCCTTCTTCTCCTTGGCCCAGTTGAGACGCTTCCTACGTTGGCTCAGGCTCAGAAGTGGCTTGACCCGAGGAACCCGACAGTTGTAGCCCATCTCCCGGATGCGTCTGAATGTGGTGGTTTTTGAAGCTGTGACTCCCACCTCATTCCACTCTTTCTAGATCTCTCCCAGATTCTTGAATCTTCTCTGCTTGATAATCGGCTGAAGCCCACGGTCATCTCTTCTGCTGGTGCATTTTCTCCTGCCACATTTTGCCCTTCCACTAGACTTTCCATTGATGTGCTTGGACACAGCACTCTGTGAACAGCCAGCCTCCTTAGCTATGAACTTTTGTGGCTTACCCATCCTATGGAGGGTATCAATGATGGTCTTCTGGCCAGTTGTCAAGTCTGCAGTCTTCCCCATATTGAACCGAACTGAGACAATTGCACTAAAGTGAAGCAATTTAAATTTTGGGCTGATTTCTTCACAGTATTCTAATTTTTTGAATTCCTGTTTTCGTGGGTTTTATGAGCTGGAAGTCCAAATTATGTACAAACAAAACAAATAAATACTTGAAATCGTTTAAATTGTGGGCCCTGAATCTATAATCTATGAAAGTTTAACTTTTTGAATGGAATTATGGAAATAAATAAACTTTTCCATGATATTCTAATTCTTTGGAAAGGGTCTGTATATGTTGCAAATCATTTTTGGGACTTACTCAATTGTTTTTGTAAATATATGGTAATTCTAAATTCGATGTGAGCAACACAAAGTTTGGACAGGAGCAACCAAAGACTGAATCCTCGAAAGGCTCAGTAGTTCACAATCAAGGATGGGCTGAGGTTCACCACTGTGAAACACATGATTGTATAAAGGATATCACTACATGGGGTCAGGATCACTTCAGAAAACTCTTGTCAGTTAACACAGTTCGTTTGCACATGACTGAATCCTGTTTTTATTTGGCAATGTCCCAGCTGCCCCGGAACCAAGGCTGAGCGTCACAAAACTGATTACGATTTTGGGCAGTCTGATGTCAATGGTAGAATAGATTGATAAGATTGGTACCCCATTTACATCTGGTATTACAATGTGATCTGTAGGAAAAACACATGTATATGCAGGTGTAAATGCATCGTGAACAGAATGTGATCGGATCTGCCTGAGAACATCTGGAGGTAGTCCTGCTTGCATTGTGCTCAGATCTTAGGTAGATGTAAATGCAATCTGTACAACATGCTGGTACGCACCATAACACTGATACAGATATTTGTTTTTAGCTAAGTAAAACATAGGTTGTTGTCAAATTTAGACAGTTTGCAAGTGAGAAAGACACACAAACTGACTAACTAGCTGCATTATTTAATAGAACAGCTTGAAAATGAAAGCGACGCAGGTGGAAAATGAATGACATTAAGTCAGAAATAATTGTGTTTGCAATCTGTGTCTGTGCAGCCGAAGCAGGACCGTATATTTCTAGTCACACAGCAGCCCACACATCAGTTCTGCAACAAACCAGGACAATCTGACACAGTATTTCTATAAGAAGAAAGGAGTAACTTATATGCTGAATTTACGAGGGGACTAAAATGCCCTAAAATGCAAACGCAAGGGCAAGATCTGTGTTTTATCCGTGTAACACATCCAGATAGAGAGCTCTTTTTAATTCCAGGTGTAAATGGGGTCTGGTAGACAACAGAGCTGGTAGCTGCTCGTGAGGCTGCACTTCAGCATGCTAACATGCTCAACATGAAAATGCTAACATGCTGATGTTAACCAGAGTTCATTTCCAACGTCTTACTTTAGTGTACTACAGTACTTAGCAGTAAACTTATGGTAAGGTCATCAGCTTTGCAGGTATTTGCTAACAAATCAGAGTACTGGACAAACTCACCAAAATTATTAGGATTCACAAATATATTACACAGAAAATTCCATGGAAATCGATACAATAGTTGAGATATCTCAGTCTGGAGTGCTGGTCCCGACTAGCTTGGAAAACCATATCACAACTTTTTAAAAAATATTGAAATAAATGTTAATGTATTGTGCAGCCTCAGCAGAAGTGTGTGCTTGTGTTTTGCTTTGTGGCAGGAATTGTCTTTATCTTATTGTCTTTTGGTGCCGCTGCTCATGACATTTAACAGCTCATTACATTTGAGTTTCCTTAGAAAAATGCAGCTCACTGCCCTGTACCATAAAAGATCAGACGGGGTCGAGGATCACCGATAAATCAAAAGCTTTGTTACATAAATGAATCAGAGGAACTGCTGATGATATGATCTTAAACTTCAACATGACAGAGGGAGGCGTTACAACAAAATAAACAGAGAGGAGAGAAGGAGTGGGTGGTGAGCGGAAACAAGGTATGAAAAAGGATTAATACTCTGTGTGTACATTCATATGGGGATATAGAGGAGTGTGTGCTCAGATGTATTTGCATATGAGTGTATTCATGCCTTCTTTCTGTATGTGTGCAGGTGGATTAGATCAGTGTTTGTACGTGTTGCAACCAGTGTTTAAACACACAGGAAGGCCTGTATAAGCAGGTGTGTGTGAGCAGACTGAGTGCTGAACACACTGACAGGTGAATGTGGGAGCTCTTAGATTTAAGATTTAATACGTGAGCTACACAGTTACATTTCTACATGTTTTAGTGGAACCTGTACAACTACGGTGAATCTGAAATGCTGTCGTGGCTGAGCCGGCTGCGTACATTACTCTGTGATTCTTATCCCACCTGCAACATATGGTTATACTGTTCACTTAGTATTACCTTCACCGAGGAGGTTTTGTTTTCACCTGTTTATCGGTTGGTTGGTTTGTCAGCAGAATTACACAAAACTACTGAACAGATTTCAACCAGACTTGGATTAAGGATTCGTCCCAGCCCAAAATAGACCCCGTTAATTTTTGTCACGATCCCGAAGAGATGAATCCAGGAATGTTTTCTCACTTTCTTTAACATTGTGAGATAGGGTGGATCTTGATAAAAAAAAATCAGGCTGGTGTCTCAACCCAGTCGCCAGAATAAATGTCAGCTAAGTATATTTCAGCTAAACCAAAGATAAGTTCAAGATTATTGTTTCTTTATGTAGAACTTTATATTTGTTTTTCTATTCCTCTCTTGTCACAATGCCGTGCTTATACTCTGGTTAGGTTTAGTCACAAGAACTTCTTGGTTATGGTCAAAAAACGTCCTGGTTTGACTTAAAATACCTCTTAAAACCCGCCTGGAAATGTCTCGAGGTCTCCTTGAAAACACCAAGTTTTGTAGCCACAAAAAAAGCTGGAGATGGCCCCAATTCCCCTGAAAAATATCGGGTTTTGGCCGCCCCAAATGCCCCCAGGTCTCCTTAAAACTGTCCAGTGGTGTCGTGCTTACAAACGGTGAAATGCAGACTGCAGCCGTGTGTTTGGCAGCCTCATCATCTTTTAGTTTTTACACTAAGTTCACTTATTATTTCTTGTTACTTTTCAGTTTCCTGTCGCTATTTGGTTAGGGTTGTCCTAACAGAGTACACACCCACACAGAGTTTAAAGGCCTGCAACCCCCCTCCAGTTAGCTAGAACTGAAGAAGTCTCTTGGATGAGAGGTGAAACAAGTCCAGTTTCCTACAATACAGCACTTAGAATTACCATGACCTGGATGACTGAGAACCTTCATCAACATCCCATGATGAAGAGGTTTGCACAAAACTGTGAAGCTTTGTAAGCCTAAAACACACAGACTTGATATAGTACGAGTTATTGTGTTTCCTTATATTTTTATTGTAATCTTTGTGTTCCGTATTTATGTTCTTGACTGATGCATTACAGTAATTAGCTTTCATGTCAGTGTCCACTATTGCACCGATATTTGTGTAAATTTTGTTAACTTTGTGATAAATGTCAGAACATGAAAGGCTGTTTGTGTTGACAATAACTGAAATGAAAAATTCCAACCTGCTAGAAAGGATTTTGTGCCAGCTTTACTTAAATGTAGGTTGTTTAGTAGGCCTACTTACACAGACCTGTTTGTTCCACCAATAGAATGAGCTGTTCTCAGAATTTAGTATCAACGTTTACCTCCAAAAGTTTTATTTAGCAGTTACTATGTAACAAAACAATGCAACAACTGAGCAACGGTGAATATATAAATAAATATATACATAGCAGTAATTATTACGTTCTTTACAATTTTAACAACTTGCAATAACAAATTTGCATTGAAACTAATGAAATAAAGATAAATGGAAAAAAAGGTTTGATCAGGTGATAGCAAATTGTGCAGACAACTACAGCCGTGCAGGTGCGTGGAGGTGGATTATGTAACCTTTGGATCGAGCAACACTAGCTGTTTTCCAATTTCCGGTCTTTGCACTAAGCTGCTTTAACAAGCTGTGATCGGTTCATATTTACAGATATAAGAGTGGTATAGATCTAACTCTCTGCAAGAAAGGGTATATGCTTATTCCTAAACATGTTGAACTCCTTTAATCATTTACTTATTGAAGAGGACTGTATGTTTTTATAAATCGTGTTGGCAGGGGCAGTCTGGACCACCTCCACGATAAAACATAGCAGCAAACCTATAACTTAAAATACTTTTTTTTTTTACAATAAATCAGTACCAAAGCTAAATAATCATTTATTCAAACACTGACAGACTTAAACAAATATCGGTCATCTATTTTACATGATACAGGATTTTAGATTAAAATTCGTCATGATCACATTCAACAACAGTGAAAAGCTACAGAGAGGCTGCTGAACGGCTAACGATCTGAAGAGACGACACTTCTGTTAATGATGTGATCAGAGCCTCCTGCTGTCAGTCATGATCGATGCTCCGACTGTTGACACATACATGAACACACAGTCAGTATCCACACTTAAGTCAAGCTACGGTCAGAACTTGATTAGGCCATTTAATTGGACTGCCATTGTCCCAGTATACAAGCACCAGGGGAGAATCGATTTATTGACGGAAGTATGTCCGACTCCAGCACGATATACATCATTTTAGCTAGTTGCTACTGGACCTTCTACTGGTTGACCTATTACTTCGCATACCAAACAAGTTAAGAAGTGGCAAACGGACTGCACAGCATACGGTGAAAACATGGATGACTTTTCAGCACTGTACATTACATAATATATATTGTATTAATACCTTCGTCATCATCTTCTTCTTTTGTTTTTCCCGGCTTCCTGCTATGGATTTATGCCATGGTTAACTTTCGGGTCAATGCCTGGAGCGGGGATTGTGGCGCATGCACAGAACATGCAGCCAGTTAAGGCCCGACTAAGGCGTATACATGAAAGAGTAAATGAAAGAGCATTATCTAGGTGTGTTAGTCCGACTTTGAGAAATTCGACTTAGTACAATTTCAGTCGGACTAACATGTTTAGATAGATTTTAAAGTCTGGTGTCAGTCGGACTAACACCATAGTCTGACTTTTTCTAACATCATGTAAACGTACTGACAGTCTCAGGCTGGATAGGCGTTCAAAAAAAAGGTGACAATTAACTTGACACTTTACGTGTTTGGATTGTTTAACACAAAACAAACCTATGTGTTGTTGCTACACAGGAAAGCATGCACACACACACACACACACACACTCAAACACACACACACACACTCAAACACATGAAAAAAGACAGGATAATTTGTAGCCTGGGCGTCCGTCCCATATGTTAATGAGATAACATCTGATGAAGTAAACCCACTGAATCCGTGTTATCACAGCAGTAATGAATGGATTAAGGATTATCTCAGAGGATGGACAGTAGGCAGACTAATAAAGGAGAAGACAGAGCGTGAGATTAAATTAAAGATATTGCTAAAAAAAAAAAGTTCCTCTGTACTGACGCGGTCTGGTGATGTTTTGACAAAACTCACTGAGAATAAGTTGTCGAGGGGAAACTTGAGTTGTTCTGGTTTCACATCATTAACATTCAGCTTCAGGGCAGTTTGGTGTCTGTGTTCTGTCAGGCCTTATAAAGTTGTTATGTGCTAATGTGTTAGCACATAACAATGTAAAAGTTTGTTGCAAGTTTGTTGCAAAGGTCAGAGGTTGTGTTGGCCGCTAAAAATATATCATGTCCGGAAGACTTAATGATGTGATAATGAATTTATTCAGTTGTGGATGATCAGGAAACGACTTTCTCAGCCTGTGAAGACTGTTGTTAAATGTGTTCCACTGCTCTGGCGGTGCTTCCCATTCTTAAAAAATAAACCTAATGATGTCACAGTGATGTCATAAGGGTTGTCTCAGTCTTGTCTCAGATTACAAATAAAAGAAAGCAGAACAAAGTGCAAAAGATGTGAGTATCCACCAGGCAGACAGGGTCTAAGGCCCCCTGAAGGCTTTAAAAGAACAGTTCACCCAAAAATAAAAATTCTGTCCTCATCTCCTCACCTCCATGCTGACAGAAAGTCAGGTTAAGTCTCGTAGTTCACAAAATATTCCTGAACCCTCACGGACGTCTCCTGGTACGTTTTTGAGTGAGAGAGGCTGCAATGGGCCGAAATGGTCGAAATAGGAATGGGACAGGACTCTGCGAGGTTCACTTTACCTTAAGGGTTTGGGATTTTACATTTTGAAACAGATAAAAGTACAAAAAACAAAAATAGGAATACACGTACACTGTAAATAATTTGGGACTATTTCAACTTAAGTCTAAGTTCAACTGCTGCCTTAAATATTTGAGTAAACTCAATTTAGGTTGAATAGTTTGTTTAAAATATTTTAGGATTTCTTTTTTGTGAAACACAATTTAAGGTTAACTGTACTTGAAAATAAATCTCCAGTTAACTTAAGATATTAAGTTGAATCAACGACACCAACAATCCTCAATTAAATTTGATTTCCTTACATTTGAAGAGTACTTTGAAAAGTCAATGGACTCTATGCACAGCTCCACTACTTCCTGACCTTAAGGCAGCTCCTTTATTTCCTGTCTTACATTATTGGACAAACTGATCAATCCAGGTGTGACTGATCATTGTGACTACTCAGTTACACCTGGATTAATCAGTCTGTTCAATTATGTAAGACAGGAAATAAAGGAGCTGCCTTAAATTCAGGAAGTAGTGGAGCTGTGCATAGAGCCCATTCCTCATTTCACAAAAGAAACAGCAGTAGCTGCTCCTATTGCTGCTATTTTGTTCCAACATTAGCAATAAGGTACTAATCTTTATCATGGTAGGCATGTTTTAGTTTTTTCGTCATTGTGAAAAAAAGAGAACCATGACTTCTCTCAAAATGTGTTAAAGACAAGGAGCAAGATCCCAAAACATATGTTTTCTTCAAACTATAAAAAAGACGGGTCTCGGGAGAGTTTTACCTCTCAAACGATGCATGCTGGGAGGTCTGCCAATATGCTGATCATGTTTCTTCAGAAAATAGTTCTATAATGTCTATCTAGCCCCGATCTCCTCATTAAGCAGACTATCTCTTTATACAACGCAACCTGACTTCCTCTTTTGCTGCTGTAATAATAACTACGGCCACTTGAGGTTGCTGCCTGATAAGAAACGTCAACACAGGTGGTAATCTGCTGCCTCGGGCTGCAGACGCTTCAGTAACGGACAGGTAGCAGGGTTGCATGTGAGGAGAGGACATTTTGTATTTAGCAAATCACCCTGGTGAAAATAAAGTATTAATAAAGTGTGCGCGCGCGAGTGTGCGTGCGTGCGTGCATGTGTGTGTGCGTGTGTCAGGGCATCCTTTAATGAAAACAGTTCTCAGCATAGAGTTTTTGAGCCAATGAAAGCACGGATCAATAAAACTGTTTGGCAAACAGCCAGCTCTCACCACTTTTATCTTTCAGCCTTCCTGCTTTCCCTTTGACATTCCACTCCATCGCTCTCTCTCTCTCTCTCTCTGTCTGCCTCTCGCTCTCTCTGTCTCGCTCTCTCGATAGTTTCACATAACTAACATCTGACATTTATATCAGCATCACGCCTCTGTCACCCTGCCACCAAACATCCTTCCATCTTCATTTAAGTCTCGACAGAAGAGTACAGTTATTTAGATACATCTGCAACAAAAATGAAATGATTTTGCTTCTCTTTGACATAATGTTTTTGTATTCATCCCTCTAATACCTCTGGGTGTCCAAACGTTTTTGGTTGTGATCCGTTAAAAAGAAGGAATGTCTATTTGTGACTCCTTGTCGCATGCTGTATATTCACTTCAACCAAAGAGCAGCTGTTTTTACTCTTGTTTTACTTGCGGGCCTGTCTCCAGGATATAGTGTCAGCAGTTAACGTTCCTGTTAACCACAGATACAACCAAGGTTGACATTTGTACCAAACATGTCATATCACATTCACATTAGATGCTTATTAGCCACCTTTCACATCAGAAAGTGGAAGGTAAGGTGGTGGTGTTATTGCAGCCAACAAGGCTGCCAAACAGCTGACCACAATTCGAGTCACATCAGTCAATATTTTTAAAGAGTGCTGAGGCATTTCCAGACGTTTTTGTGGCTTTTTGACACAGGAAGTTGGACCATCTTCATCTGTGATTGTGGCAACTAAAACAGGCAAGTGTTGAGTGTTTTTGATTTTAATGATGATCTATTGCCAAATATCTGAATAACTGAAATGATTTCCTGTTGATGAGTAATCAAACAATCCACTAATTATTATCCATCTCATCCCATCTGTATATGGGTCATTCCATACCAGTTCAAACCAAGTCATAGATGTGATGTCTAGATGTGATAGAAGTATTAACACTACACAAAATCAAAACACAGTTTAAAGTAAGATTAACTAGTGGAGATTTTTGGAAATTTTGGAAACTGAAAGATACTTCGTTCAGGTAACAAATTAATTGTTGTTATTAATCTGATGCAAACGTCTGCAACAACTGTTTAAAGGTGCAATATGTAAGAAGTGACCACCAGTTGGATTCAAAACACACAGGGGGTGGTATATTGCAAGAGTAACTGTTGCTAACTGTAGCTGCCATTAGCCAGTTAGCTCAGTTAGCCATGCAGCTAGCAGTCTGGACTGGGAGTTTAGAGAACCTGGGGAATGTTGGTGTTTACACCACCAGCGCAAGAGCTTTGTACTGGTACGGGTGGGGGCTAGCTAGTTAGTATGCTAACTTCAGTAGGTTATATACGTTTGCAACACAATACTTAGACGTCATAATGTCAGAACTGTTACTTCTTCATATTTTGTTGAAAAATGTTCAAATGGTTTCAACTTAAATTCTTACATATAGCACCTTTAAATGAATACATGTTGTAAATTATCCTTAGTGTCTCTCTCAGGACAAATTTCAACCCAATCCAGTGCAAAAGAAGATGTTGGTGAGGCTGAGGACACACATACAAAGAGTCACAAAAGGATTACATTTAGCGCCGAATGTTATAAAAGTTTTTACATGAATTTCTTCGAGAAAATCCATGACATTCTGGGTGACTTGGCGTGGAATGACCCATGTGTATTCATCCATCATCGACAGACAGGTGATAACAGATTCATCAGGAGCTTTCTAGAACAGAACAGACGTTCCCAGAATCCTGGACTGCTGTAACTCATGAACACCATCACTACAACAGAGACAGAGAGCGAGAAAGACTATGAAGTATTATGATCTCCAAGGACACACACAGAAGCAATCGTGCCTGATATTACAGATTTTATTAACTGAGCCTCTGCAGCTCGTCTCATCTCCATATTTCTCTCCATCTCACACACCAGTTAACTTTATCACACATTATCACAATGTCCTCGCTCATTACTACTTCCAGGATGACGCCATTGATCCACTTCAGCTGGTAATTGAAAGAAAAGGAGTGTAAGCAGAAATATGACCCCATCCATCGCTACTGTATTTGACCCCGACATGTCAAATGTTTGTATTTAAACATGTAAAACATGCAAAAATATGAGTACTGTCCTTTAATCCTTTTCTTGTGTTGATTTCAATGTGTCAGATCTGTAACACTGATTTAATCTAAGATTTTAATATAACCTAAGAAGCTAATAAGGAGGTAATACAAGCAGGACTGCCTTTGAAAGTATCAAGAAAAATGAAGTTCTGCACAGTAACATCAATATCAGGAATTTTTGTCCATGTGTGTCATCTTGATTTTCTTCTTCAATAAGCTCTGCGGGGTGTCTCCCTCTAATGTTCACCATAAATTACTTTGCGCAAACTCTATTAAACTTCAACCTGTAAAAGCTCCTTCATTTTCCACGGCTCATTAATGTGAAATGAGTTACACACAAACTTCAAAGTCTTGACTGAAGCACTGACATGTTGGCCCCTTTACTTCTGGTGTTTCTCACAGAAACACAGCCGCAAGCAAGCCAACGAAAACTTAATTTGTGACAATGTACATAGAGCTTCATGATTAGGATGAAAAGATATAATATATATAAAAAAAAACATAAAGGGCAACGAGCAAAGAAGAAGAAAGTAATAAAAGCAGCAGAGTCAATCTTACCTGACACTGAAGTCGTACGAGCAGGACGCCAACAAGGTCTTACTGAACGGAGAAAACTGCAGGAAGAACAAGCGAGAAGATTAGATTTTAAACTAGAATGAACACCATGCGGTTTTATGCCTCGCCACGCCTGTGAAGTTGCTCTTCCTGTACTGTGGCGTTGAACAATGGGCAGAACATTTCTTTCACGAGTGACAGTATCAGTTGTTTGCTCAAATGTTACCCATGTTTATGTTTCATTGACAGCAGCTAAGCTAACTGGAACTGGTGCATTCTGGGGGGATGCAGGGGCGGCGATACCCATTGTTTTTTGCCCCAGCTCCTCAAACATCTCAAGTCCACCACTGCTAACCGGCCTTTTTCTGTAGCTAATGGCGAAGTATCTAAACATAACTGTCAGAATGGATGCTTAAATTCTGCTTCAGGTGCTACACACCTGCTGGTTTTTAAAAGAAAACATGTTTGGGGTTTAGATTTGCACAAAACTATACCAGACATCATGAATATTACTCTGAAATCTGTTTTGAAAAACTTAAAAAATGTGTTACAAAATAAATGTGTTCCCTCGCAAAACAAGATTTTTAGTGAGCTGCTGTCACAAGTCCAGTTATCTCATATTTGTGAGTGACATTTGGTGGTGTAAACAACTTTCAATTTTCAATTTCTTCATGTTGAAAGTTAAAAAGAAAAAAAGAAACATGCCTTGAATCTCTGAAGAAGAAATTAGCAAACGTTCGAAATACAAATTACAAAGCAGAAGACCTGCTGTGCTGTTTACAGTTTGTTGTGGTGAGAAAGAAACTAAATGTCTGGGCTCCTCGGGGACTCCTGGCTAACACACTTTCATGTGTTCAGAGCGTTTTTTTGATGTTGTACTGAAGTCATTTTCTGGGCTGCAGCTGGAGGTTTTCCCTCATCTTGTAAAAAGGTGTGAATGTTAAAAAAAACGAGACATTTTATCCATCCGAGTGAAAAATGTCTTTAGGCGGGTTGAGCAGAGTTTTTCTGCTCAGCAGTTCCAGGATTGTGCCGACACAGAGAGACTGAGGAGAGTCCGCAGAGAGTCATTTCACTGACTGTCGGCTAAGCACTCTTAAATTAATTTATTCCTTCATTTGTTCCCCCTCTCTGCTTCTGACGGTTTCACCGTCTCTTATCAGGCAGATTCGCTCTGTGCCTCGTTTAACACCTCTCTTTCTCTCTCTCTCTCCTGCATCTCTCTTTCTTTCTGTCCCTCAGTTATATTTTCAGCTTTATTGGTATCATCAGCAGAAGTCGTTTGTTACCAAAGCAAAAACAACAAACATCACAAGACTCTGAGCAGCCGTGGTGACGAAGCACAGTTTCATCAGGGAGAAAAACTACTTCAGTTAATTATTCTCTCCGAGAACATTCAACTGACTTTATTTTCATTATTTTGCCTCTAAAGTACTAAGTTCATCTTTGTCTGGCTTAACATTTCATCCAACCTTCATCAGGTAGGCTAATGTTCCAAGGTTGGACGACCAAAACATGATATTTAATAAAGCTGATAAATAGCTCACCTGGTAAAGTGCACGCCTCATTCAGACTACTGAGGTTTAAACAAGGGGTTCAGATCCTCCCTGCTGCATGGAGCAAAACATCATGAAAACTTTGAACTGTTGTATGATGTATGTTTTCATATTTACTTGTAATGTGTTGCTTTATGATATCTGTCTCTAGTGTAATGCTTTTATGTTCACATGTAAAGTTCTGGCTCTCCACTGGACATCTTTTTTTCAGCATCGGTAATATTTTGAAAAGACGTATAATTGAATATACTTGTTGCAGCTCTAGTTTAGTTAGTTCAGTTTTAAAATAATCACCTGCCTCAGCACATTTTGCAGCAGCATTATTCATCAGCAGTTCGTCCACTTCAGCCAAATTGTTGGTATTCACACTTCACTGCACAGGAACACTGTGTGCGTACAGTAACAGGACAGCATGTCAGAGCTGCAATGGATGTTTTAAACTGATGATTTAATTAATACTTTTACTGTTAAGAATGAAGCCAAAACTATTCAAATAAGCTCCAGTTACAAAAAAGGAAAAACAGACAGTTGGACGGAACGTGTCTCTCAGTGTCTCTCAGTCTATTTTTATCTTTTTTCTTCTGCTGATCGTGAATCTCTTCACCTCCTCTCTGCTCGCTCCACTACATCGATACAAGCCGACAGATTTGCAAACACTGACAAAACGCAGATACACACACACACACACACACACAGTTTTAGAGAGGGCTTCATCGATCGATCGGTGACACCGGTCCTGAAAAACACAGCTTGAGTAAGACAGTTCCCTGATTGGGTGAACTCAGGTGAGAGTCTGTGTGTCACAGTTTGTGATTGTGTGTACGTTTGTGTGTGTGTGTGTGTGTGTGTGTGTGTGTGTGTGTGTGTGTGTGTGTGTGTGTGTGTGTGTGTGTGTGTGTGTGTGTGCGTGCGTGTGTGCGTGCATGCGTCTGTATTTGCGTATTCATGACGTCTGTGTGTGCGCGTGTGTGTATGTGACGTGGCATGTGTCTAATCTGAGTAAGTGGGATGTGTTTGGGGACTCCTCTGCAGCTGTCTTTTCTCATATACACACATACTTCTTTTTTATGTGTGTGTGTGCGTGAGTGTGTGCGTGTCTCTGTGGTCTTATTAGGTCCATTTAAGTGGGTGTTTTGATGCTGTCAGGCACGGCCCCACACACACTAATTCTGCTCTAAATTCTGAGAACAAAGTGTTGTAACAAGACATTTGACAGCGCATGTGAAACCAAGCTGCGTGTGTGTGTGTGTGTGTGTACCTTGACTCTGCGGATGGCGTAGGTGTGGCCCTGCAGTTGACTGACAGGCTGTCGGACGTTCCTCAGATCCCACACACACACACTGCAGTCGACCGAACCTGTGGCCACAATATTCTGCACACACACAACAAATCACTATTAACATACTCACAATTATTTATTTAATGTAGTTAAAAGACCTTTAACACATCTCTTTAAGGAGGAATATAGCTGATAAAATGCATCTTAACAAACCTAAAGTATAGCTCCTTTAATACATAAATAAAACAAAATAAAAGGGCTATAGGGCATTTGATGCCCAGTTAAATATATTTCACAATAAATATTTTAAATGAAATAAAGTTGACTTCTTAAAAAAAAACATATTTGGGTTAATGCTTTTATTTTGGATGTCTATTATGTTCAAAAAAGCACATTATTTCTCTCAGCACCTCTATGCTCTTTAAGACCCCCCCCTTCTGTAAGGCCCAGTCTGCACTAATTGGTCGGTTGTCCCAGGCATGAGCAAGCATCACCCATCGTGTTTCTGCATCAGCTCTGTCCGTGTTTTAACCAAGAACGTTACATTAAAACCTGGACACAGCCTTGGAGACGGAGCCCCATTCATTCCTATGAAGGCTGCTCAGTGGCGTATGAAGCCAAAATGGTTCGACACCCAGGCAATGAAATGCCCAGATCTTCCATGTTGTGCGGCCAATAGAGTAACCCGCAGGTTCCACTGGATACGGTGAAGCTACGGTACGGCTGCGTTACGGCTCCGGTACGATTGTGCTCCGTCGTCCTAGTCCGGGAACCCCCACCAGTTGCGTTTTGAGCCGTATCCAGTGGAATCTGCGGGTAAGGGGCGGTTTCGCATATGGGCAGTATGGGCAGCGCCCAGGGCGGCATTTGTGGAGGGGCGGCATGTGCGCCAGCAAGAAGAAAAAAAAGAAAGCCGGCCACGCATTTCTAGGGAGATTAAGTATTTTTCGATACTTTCACAGTATTTCTACAGCACCTTGACCTTTATAATGAAAAAAGACATGAAATCCAACGTTCTACAATATGGGACCTAAAAATCCACTATTAAGCTTGTTAATGTTGCATTTAAGGTGGACGAAACTTGATCATCTTAAACCAAAATACTGCAGGATAAATACATTTCAAACTAGACTTAACCTGTTAAAATCTTAGCTGGATGTATTAAGACTTAGGTACATCCAGTCCAAACATAAACTACACTTGTCAGGATAAAATCTCAGTAAAGGCAAAGCTGCAGCTTCAGGTGGGTGGTTACCTGGTCATATTTGCACCAATCACAGCTAAGGATCTCAGCCTTGTGCGCTGGGATGGCCAATCGACACGCGGCGCTCTTCACATCCCAAACTCTAAGCGTCCCGTCACCTGAAAGTAGAGATACAGCAGAGATTACCCAGCATGCCCAGCACAACCACAGCTCATACTGGTGACCCCTAAGGAGCTGCAGCGCTCTGCTCATCGGCACTTACAGGATGTATTTCTGCCACTAGGGGTCTCTTTATTGAAACAATGAAAACAAAAGATGTAGTCTGACGATCTCATGAAGTAGAGAGGGATCATGGGAGTCATAGCCATCACTGTTAAATAGCCACCATTGCTGATGAAATGTGGAGGTAATGTTTTAAAGTTTATTCAGGTTAATTTTACTCCTGATGGCTGACTTCCTTCCTCACTCTCTCTCTCTATTCCAGAAGTTATTGAGATCTAACTAATTGACCAGAATTTCCCCCATTTTCCCCTCAGATTCCCCCCAATCTGAAATCCTGGTGGTAAACTTGATGGCAGTCCATCATGAAAATTTGAGTCTGAATCAAAATGGTGGAGCAGCTGCCAACATGCTGCTGTTACCAAAAATCCCTTTTCTGTCTTTTACAACATTTTTCAGGTGAACCACCAAAAGTCTGACATGATACTGTTGTTTCTGAACGGACATTTTGTTTTCTGTCCAGGGTGCAGGTGAAGAGATGGAAGCAACACACAAAATATTATAGGAATGTCATTAAAAGGCATTGAACATTCCCATAATGTAAAGCTCTTTGGCTTTTTTAGATAGGTAAGCACACACTGAACTTTATTTATTTATTTATTCATTTATTTATTTTAAATAATAATATCAGATCAAGACTCTGTGTAGGCAATGATATCTCAGCAATATCTAAGCACATTTGCATTAATAAATGTTTATTTTCAATATTCGGTTTAAGTTCATTTGGCAACTTAAATGAAGAAGTCACCTGAGCAGCTATAAAGTGAAACAAATGGAAAGGTAGAAATGGTAAATGTACATGTCTATAGCGCTTTTCCAATCTACTGACCCCTCAAAGTGCTTCACAACACTTGTCACATTCACCCAGTCATACATCGATGGCAGAGGCTGCCATGCAAGGCGCTATCTGCTCATCATCATCGCCCCTGAATCGAACCAGCGACCATCCAGTTACTTGATGACCCACTCTACCTCCTGAGCCACAGCCGCCCAGAGAGAGAAAGATAAAAAGAAAATGAAACAACTGAAGAGGGAAAAAGAGAGAGAGAGAGCAGGAAAGTGACAAAATTTAAAAAGAGGGAACTATAGGTGAAGGTGGATAAAGAGAGACGGAAAGAAGAAGAGGTTAATAGAGGGGAACACGACTGACGGTGTTTTCACTTCCTTCAGACTTCAGTGTGTGTGTGTGTGTGTGTTCCTGGACAGAGGTTGAGGGTCTGCCAACACACTGCGACAACCATACAGCAGAACCTTTTACTCCATTTTCTCCTCCCTTTTGCTCCTCCTCCTCATTCACTTCACAGCCGGCAGGTTCTGAGAGGTTTATTCAAACACTGCAGTCCTTTGGTCTTAATGAATGTCAGACTCAGTATGCTTCATAACAACTAGAGGGCAAAACCTGATTCCACCTGTTTAAGTTCAAACATGGGACATTTGAGCATAAAAAGTTGGAATACTGCAGAAGAGTTTTAATAGAATTGATCAAGTATCAAAGTAAAGAGTCTCCCTCTGAAGGACATTTCTAGCGGCCATTTCTGGTCAAAGCTAACTGAAGCTCACGTCATATTAATATAATTCAAAGACTATTAAACTTTAAGGTAGAATCAGTAGGATTTGTCCCAGCTGTTCCTCAACGCACCACAAAGACAGTTGACTGTTGAGTCTCATTCCCAGGACGTCAAATAGCCACATTTTGTGTTGGTAAAGCGTCCGAGCAGCAACAAAGTGAGAAAATAAGAAAATCCAGGCAGAGGGCTGCAGGGTCTCTGCAGATACGAGACACTAACACGCCTTTTCTCCCCATTCCAGTCTCCCTCTGTCTGTTTCTGTCTTCTTAAGTCTTTTACGTCTTTGTGTCATCTCGTTACGTCTGCCGTACGTGATGTGCACTGATAGGTTGAAATCCGTCTTGTGATGTTGGGAAGGCGGCGTGCAATAATCCATAATTCTCCTCAAATGCATCAAACTAAAGTAACAAGCCTGTTTTGAAAATGCGGAGGAGAAGGTTCAGATATTTGCGTTCATGTGTAGGGAGGAAAAGTCAAAAGTTGTCAAAAAAGTACAGATAACTGAAAAATATACTTAAGTGCAGTAACAAAGTATTTGTACTTTGTAACTTCCCACCTTTGCTTCAAGTGAAGAGCTGAAAACATCAGATCTGTGTGGAGCGATGAGGAGACTGTAACCTTCTTCACATTAATGGGGCAGTATGCAAGACATGGGCAGAATTTTTGCTAAATCATTCAAAAAATGGATCGACATTATCAACACAGCATGAAGAAAGAAGTGTTGGCGAAAGGCTTTATTTCACGGCTGCCTAACTGCATTTTTATTTTAGTAAGGTGTGCTTGGCATACACTGGCATCTTGTTGCTCTCCTTCAGTGAACAGAAGTTAGAGCCATAACACTTTGTTTTGGCAGGACTAAAGGCCTTTATTGGAACTTAATAATGATGCTTGTGTGGTCCAAAAAATAATGAGGAAGGATAAAAGTTCCTCGAAGCCTCCAACAAAATAAATTAGCTCAATAGGATTAAGTGACTGGGACTCAGGAACGGAGCCGGAGCCAAACAAGAAGACTAAACTGAATGGACTATTTAGGGAATCTGAGCTATGAGAGGCGGGAACGAGCAGAGTTTGAATAAACAGCTCCAAACAAATCCTGACTGTTGCAGGGAACAGATTAAAGTGCACGGCGAGGGAGCTTCTTCCTGGCTACAACTCATGTTTACTGACCAGCACATTAATCCTCGCCATCCTGCTTCCACTCCCCCCCTTCACCATTTCCTCCTCATCCTCTTCACTCCGTCCACCTCCTCTTTAATCCCAACGATGTATGAAAACCCAACACAGCCTCCCAGCATCAGTCTCTTCCAGACCACCTCCTCCCGCTCTTTATCGATTCTTCCATAACTGTTTTAACCCTTCACGTCCTTCTTCCTTTTATTTATCATCTTCCTCCCTCTGTTCCCTTTCCTCACTCACACACTCGACTTCTCAGCCATGCGTGGAAGCTGCTCTGGCATCAGCAAGCGACAAACATGCCAGCTCGACACTGTGTGTGTATCACCATTTACAACATCAAAACAGTTTAACATTGTGTGTACAGCAGCAGCAGCAACGAGCGTCTGGCTGTTTGTGTGTGTGTGTGTGTGTGTGTGTGTGTGTGTGTGTGTGTGTGTGTGTGTGTGTGTGAGTGTGTACATTCTGCAGCACATTAGGGGCTGACTTTTGTAAAAGGGTCGCGCTCTATTACACCTGGTATCTCTGCTGCATCAGCAGGTTCAGCCCACACACACACACTTCTCCACCACATGCAGCTACTGATGTGAAACAACTTTAACATTCTGCTAACACACACACACACACACACACGTACACCTGAAGCCAGAGAAATAATCCTGACAGATGTGAAAGAAGAAAATAAATCAGATTTTTTTATTTAAAAAGAATAAAATGTGAATTTATCACTTTAAAGGAATCAGAAATTTGATTTTCAAATCCAATTTGCACATACCGGGTTTCCTCAAGCAAAATCTGGCTGGTAGGCAAATTAAACCAACATCTCAAGTAATAGCTGTGGGTGAGGTGGTGATACCAACAAATAAAGGCTTGTAGAAAATAACTATGGTGCATAAACTCTATTTACTCTACTTTGTGTGTTAATGTCTGTATTTTGTAGTAATGTACAAGTGCAACAAGATGGCAGAAGCTACATTTGAAGTACAAGTCACACATTCCCACAAATATTTCAAATTAAAAGCCTTGTTAAGACATGAAGGGATTCTGTCCACTGAAATGCTAAAGGTCTGTTAATCTGTTGCAACAGCGTTTATTGTGTTATCCCAGTCAGCAACCTCAATAAACCCGAGTTGATCCCGGGATCAGAATGAACAGGAGCTCTCAGGGCTCTTGGTTTGTGCTGTTGAAGATTTCAAGAAGTCTCCACCTATTCTCTTTAAAAAAATCCTCCATGTCTGCACACACCCATGCCTGATCTTTTTTAAATCACACAGGATCATTTGTCTTTATCTGACCCAATGAATTATATCTTTCCATTACCTTTGTTTGTTTGCAGTGGCTTCACATTTTCTCAAAACATACAGTATATATATATATGTATAATTTACTTTTACTTGTACTCTTGATACTGAATTCTAAGTGCTGTATTGTAGGCAACTGGACATGTTTCAGTTTCTTGAAGACCTCCCATCTCATCCGAGAAGCTTCTTCAGTTCTAAGTAAGTGGAAGGGGGTTGCAGGCTTAAAACCCTGTGTGGGAGTGTCCTTACAGAGTCGTTAAGGTCACGCGTGAGTCGTTAACCCAACCGGCCTTCATGGGGGATGTTAGGGCTACGTGAGCCCGGATGTGAATGGTTGTTAAGCTGTCTGGGAAGGGGACTCAGTACAGGCCACCTCCTCTGTTCAAAGATGGTCCATAATTTTTCTCCTATATAAATGTAAGTGGACAGCAGAGTCTTGACCTGAGGACTTCATATTGTTCCGCTCTGACTGGTACTGATATAGGAATGAAGTTTACAAGAGTTGGATTCATTGCCACCTTTTCATCAATGGGTGCACCAAACATTTGGAAGATGTGCAACCTTTAGAAACAAAAGCAGAGTTTTAAATGGAGGAATATAAGCTGAAGGTGATGTTGATACCACCAACACTTCCAACAAAAAAGTTCTAGTTTGTGTTTGCATGTGTGAAGAGTCACTATATGCCAGTTTTATGATATATCAATTTCTGTCATTACTATGACTACCATCATTTTCAGATGTCACCATGAACACAGCACAGCGCTCCTGCTTTCATTAGTAGTTTTATTTTTGATTAGCCACAAGGAAGAGCCTTTCTTCTGATCAAACAAAGGCAGAGACAACTCATAAGGACAAGGGAACCAGGCTAAGAGGCTGTGGTCATGACTTGTTATTTTGACGTTAAGTACTTGACCTACTGATGCGCGGCTTGTTTATGATAACCTGAACCATCCTGAAAGGCGGTACCAGAAACTGTTTGGAAAAAGGCAGCCACTTTAAATAACTCTAACCTACTGTATCAGAACAACAATAAGAGAGTGCTACCAGCAGTGGAGCCAGCTGGCACATGAAACTCTTAATGAAGTGAGTCGAGAGAAGAGTACAGACATCTTTTCAATCAAAAAAAGCCTTCCATGTCGTTCTTTGCTCTTCTTTCAGTGGAATAAATTCTCCAGTTCTGATATAACTGATGCTATAGCAGCTACGCTAACCTCTTGAAGAGATGGCATTGTTGTTTTTATCCAATCGTTAAATGGCTCAACAAGTGCTGAGCTTGAAGTCTGGCAAGATGGATTTAAGAGATCACATGATAACAGAAACGCAGCTGCTTCACAAGGTCAGGGTCAGTAACTTGCCAAAAAGTGACCTCAGGAACACTTCATAACACTGTTTTCAGTAAAAGCAGTTTCTTTGCAAATTATTGCATTCTGATTTTATTTATGTTTTACACAGGGTCTTTTACACAGACTCTGAAATACAGACACTGTGCTGCATTTGGAATCCTAGACCAACCTTCTTTTATTTATGGGGCTTAAGTGCTGCTCGTTTTCTGATATAAAAAAGAAACTGGAATGCAAAGTTCTTGTTTACTGAAGCGCTGATTTGTTGCAGAGCTGAGAGCAACTCGAGCTGGCACTGCAAATGACACTGGAGGAGAACTGGAGGGCAGATTGAAGCTCAACACACACACACACACACACACTCTTCTCTCCTGCGGATGCTGGAGGAGGTGATCTTGTATGGCACTGAAGCAAATTGGGGGGGATGGAGAGAAGATGAGAGGACAGAGGAGAAGAGGAGGAGAACCATGAGAAGATGTGAGGAGGAGAGGCAGCGAGGAGCATGGGAAACCCCGATAAGCTTATCGGAATGAGATGCCATCTGCCCCCTGCTTCTCCCATATCTCGGTCTTCTTTCTCTCTCTCTTCGCACTTCCTTTTTAAAGCCAGCAGTGGCTGTGGCCTCTCATGTTAACTGCAAAATGCTACCAGAGGGGATGCCTCCACAGGGAGATAAGGCAGCAATTTTCCACCATGCGCTAATGCTAGCTAGCACTGTTTGACAACTCATTATCATCCATCCATTCATCCGCCCATCCACCCATCCGTAAGACCCACCAGAGTAACACATTGCTGTTGCAGCTCCTACTAAAAACATTCATCATCACATTTCATTTTCAGCAACAGTGATATTCATATTTAAAACAGGATTTGTGTGTGACGTAACCTCTCTTTTGGGCTGAATGTCTGTTACAGTGGTTATGTAAAACAGCTGGATGCCCCCCTGGAGGTTAAGATGACAAATCTCAGTAATGTCGAAGCTTTTAAAATAAGTGTGTGCAAACTGTTTAATAAGCAGGCAATTACAAATGACCTATACATTTACAATTACTGGGTGAAACTATCTCAGTTTATGCAAAGGGCAGTCTGCATCTGCACGTGACCCATTAATCACAGAAGAAATCATAAATGCATCATGAGTGTTTAACAGCAGGAGGCTGTTTTTTCCAGTGGGGTAAATAAATGCTCTGCCTTATTACTATGTGTCGTTTATTGTGTTGAAAATGCTAAAATATACAAGTGTGTATATAAACATGAACCTACTTGTAATTCTGAGCAGTTTCAGCCAAAACTTAAAGGTTCAAGCTGCAACTAAAACTTTTCTGCTATCAGTTATTCTTATATTTTTTTGGAATCAACTGATAATGTGGAATATTTGAAAGAACATTCAAATGTTCTGAAAGTCAAATTGCTTGTTTGTTTGACCAACAGTCAAAAACCCAAAGATATTGAAAAAATAATAATTCACATTATATGCTTATTAGCCACCGGTCATCATCACAACACCGCAGCAAGTGTAGGAGGCGACATGCAGCGTATTTGATGTTTCAGTAATTGAAGTTCATTTGTAAAACAACAATTTACAGGGATTAAGAAGCAAGTGGAAAGAATATTTACATTTTTGCTCACTGATATTCTCACAGTTCATATCTACAGATATGATGATGCAATAAGTGAAAATGTCTCCAAATGTGTAGATAATTTAGTTTAAAAACTTAGATTGCTGGTACTGTGGATTTTTTCTGATGTGGATGAAGATGAAGGGAATCGTCAGAGCGTCAGACTGAGGCTTCATTCAGTGCAAACCTCCAGCAAGTTTCTGAGTTACAAACATCAGAAACACTTGGTTTCTACCCTTTAGGGGAAGTAGGCTGTAGCTCTGCCTGCTTTCACTTTTATCACTTCAGTAAAATCAGAGACCTTTGTGGGTTCACAGGACAGCTCCTCTGAGATAGCTCACGCTGCAGGGAACAAGCAACTTCAAGACAGACTGCAGAAAGGTCAATTTTCTTGCACAAAGCAATACCACTGAGACCCACTTTAGTCCCCAGCCATGACTCTGGAAACTACACCATTACACACTGTAATTCAGCTGTCAGATAGACATCTGGGAGAATTTGTGGAAATTTGTCTCTACAGCCATCAATGGACGCTACAGAGGACTTTCCAGCTTCTTCCTCTCAGGCGTTTTTCTGTACTCACTGCCCGATCTGCTGGCTGAGAGCATCATTTGTACAGCAGACTGATACATAATATCCAAATACTACCGCATAACGTGCAGACCTTTTGCACAGCAGATACTGTGACTTGTTATGGCATGAAAAGCCAAAGTGGATCTAATGACATTAATGTTGGCTTATGCACATAAGTAGGGCTCTGGGACTGGAAGACTGAATGAGATGCAGCCATTCTTAATGCACCGTCGCTTTTCTTGTTAGGACATCTTGTGAAAAAGGTCTGTTGGCTGTACAAAATACATCATCATGGAGCTATTAAAGACACATTTTAAAAACATAATACAAATGGTACAAAGGTAGAAATGGTACACTTTTGTTGATAACTGCTTTATTTTCCTGTTGCACCAATAAGCACCCAATGCCTGCTGACATATTTAGAAAACAGAACTTTTGAGTGGACTGTAATGTTAACCTGTAAAGCCACTCATCGTGGCTCGTTGATGCCATTTGTTGCTGCTCAGTGCACTACTGTTACGTCTCCATGTCCCGTTCATTATTTTCTCATCAAACCAGCTCAATTAGGTGAACCCAAGACACTCGGTCACATTGGTAGCATGTTTCTTTTAATCGTGCCATTGTTATTTGTATTTTCGTAGCTGAGGGTCCTCAGTATACAGCCCAGTCATCAGGACATAATGTTAGCAGTTAACGTTTCTGCAACCAGAGATATGTCCAAGGTCGAAATTTGCCGCAAACATGGCATATCACGTTCACATCATATGCTTATTAGAAACCTGTCACATCAGGAGGTGGAGGGGACAGTGGGGACGTTATTACAGCCAACAAAGCTGCCAAACAGGCAACTGCAATTTGGGTCGCACCACTGGATATATTTAAGAACACCAAGAGATATTTCCACCACTTGATGTGGTGACAAAACTGGCAGTTTTTTCATAGAGACCTGAGGATATTTCCAGCTGTATTTGTGGTGTGAAAAGCGGGTGCCGAACTGGGAAAGATATCAGCCAATCACGTTTTTGATTCACAACAGTCAAAGTCACCAAACCTTTTTGAGTGGTTTTTATCAGATTTGACTAGTAATTCTGTACATGCAGTCCAGGTGACCACTGACAGTGAAGTTGTGACTCTCTCTTCATTCATTTAGATAGGAGCCTGGTCTTGCCAAGATGCCAGGTGGCAAGACTTGCCTTAAAGAACTTTGCTACAGTGGTGAGCTAATGAGCAACTCCAGCCTTACAGCAGCTCTAAGGGGACACACTACCTCAGATTTAGAAACACATAGCACCCCCCCACACACACACACACACACACACCCCACGCCCCCGACCTGCCAACAATGATGTCGTCCTTCTCAATGTTTCACCACGGCCATCGTCATATGCCAATTCGTCAGACATCGCCCAACCCTTGAGTAGCCCCTGACCTCTCTCACCTCACCTTCTGTCTTTCGTCTCTTGTTTCTCTTGTAACTTTAAACAGCTATGGAGAGTAAATACATTCAATGTGTGTTACTGACTTCTTCTCACAGCTTATTGATTCAGAAAAAAACTCTGAAGTGTGATATCACGGGAAGCTCCCCTCTCTCTTTCTCTTTATCTATCGATCAATGTCCGTCTTCTCATTTCAGCTGTGACCAGGCCTGCAGCAGCGGCAGCACCAATCTGATGTGAGACAGAACCCCTCGATCAACACAATCCATCCTGTTCATCTGTGTGTGTGTGTGTGTGTGTGTGTGTGTGTGTGTGTGTGTGTGTTATCACAGCTGTGAGCCCTCAGATATGGTTCGCATGTGTGTGAAAGTGGTTCTTTATCCTCTTGTCCGTCATCATTTCGTCTCACTCTTTTTTAGTGCTACAGTTACAGATCATGTTGTGCTAAAGTTTCCCTTGAGGCCAGTGTGTGTGTGTGTGTGTGTGTGTGTGTCTGTGTGTCTGTGTGTGTCTGATGGATGCTTGCTATCAATTATTTAACCAGACTCTACCTGGTATCATTGAACAAACACAAACAAACCACACACAGAATTAACAGGACTTTGCGTGTGTGTGTGTGTGTGTGTGTGTGTGTGTGTGTGCGTGCGTGCGTGCGTGCGTGCGTGCGTGCGTGCGTGCGTGCGTGTGTGTGTGTGCGTGTGTTTTGGGGCTCTGTAGAACATCATCTGGCTGACGAGCACTTTCCCCTCTGGCAGAACATACACAGATGCTGAACATCAGACACACAACAGCCACTTGGTGGTCGAGGTAAAGGCTCAATCACAAATAAAACTGGACAATAACTATTAATGATCAATCAATAATTCAGTGGAACCGATTCATGATAATGTGACCAAATCGTCTGATGAAATCTCTTGTTAAAAACATGATCGTGTGGTTAGATATTTGTCTCGGGTGGTGGAGGATCACCGTTTTAAACACAAGTTTGATTATTTAAACTTTGTTACACTTGAGCACTTTAACTGACTCTTCAACTGACAGTTTAATTAATTTCAGCGCTTGAACTTCACTTAAGCCTCAGTTCTACCTGTACTTTCGGTAGCATACCCTTTGAACCTGCATGTAACCCATAATTAAAGTAGCTAAACCCAAGATTTGTTTTGAGTTTCAAAGGCGGGCAGAAATCTTGTTAATGATTAATGATTAATAATGTTAGCGGTCAGCTTAGGGGGTGAAGGTTGGGGGAGACTTTTCTTGGTTTTGACTCTTACTGCATTCATTAACTGACACACTGAGACCTTTCCTGTACAAACTGTTAACTTGTTTTTCATCAGCTTCGTCGCATTCACCATCTCTTTTTCTGACGCTCTCTCAGCAGGTATGAGGACGAAAGACCCCTCGTAAAACACAGGAGTCTCGTAGACAACAGTGCAATCACTGCAGTGTTTTAACTCCACTTTCTGTTATCAGATTAGTGTGTTGGGCACCTCAACAGACGGGTAACAACAAAAACAGGACAGCAAATTGTCATCTACGATGCCCTTCCAGTAGAGAAAATGTGACACAGGGCCATAAAGGCTGTCCTACATGCTAGAAAAGAGTTTGGAACCATTTCACCATAAATGCATCATGACTTTCCCAACCGCATGTAGCTGGAGCTCTTTTTTTTTGTGCGTATAGTTTTCTTTTGTGGAGGACTCACTGGCTCCAACAGTGTCTCCTCAGCGCCTCAGTATTTCCTGATTACATTCATCTGAGCTGTCACTTTTCATTCTGAATGCAGGACAATTTTGTCGGGCTGACGGAAAGTGATGGAGCCTATAGGGAAGAGAGAAGTAAAAATAGAGCTGGAAACAGCGGAAAGAAATAGAAACAGAGAGAGAAACACAAACAGAAAGTAAAGCAGAAGTGAGATAAATGACTGAACTGGATTCAAGTTAATTGCACAGAAGTGAAGCAGGCTGCAGGAGAGGGAGATAAACACAGAGGGTAATTTGTTCTTGTGTTTTATCACTCGTGCTGCAGGTCAGAAAGCAGAGTGGAGCTCCTGACCTTCACCTCAGGGTGCTGCAGTAAACCACCCGTCAACAGCTCGTCTCTCACGTTCAAGCTCATTTTCAGACCTGACCCCGAATAATTCAGCCTGGACCCAGGTTGGTTTCTTTAGTGGTCTGGGAGTAGAAATCATTACTACAAGAACTCTTCTTGAACTTATTGTGCAATGTGCAATCTAAAGAAACACACTGCATCCCCTAGACTCCACCAGGCCTGTCACGGCCGCTGATTGCAGCCGTTCTAGACAATGCTCGTGTTTCCATCAGCTGCGCCACGACATGTCTCAGCAGCGTCTAAGAAAACTCTCCCCGCTCTGATACGTGCAGAGTCTATTGATGACGGAAGCGGACCACAGCCACGTCAATCTGCACAGAGCAGATCGAGCCAGACAGGAAGTCAGACAGCAGAACACTGCTGCTGAATACTGTGTGCAGACTCGGAATCTACAGCACAACAAAATAGGAAATATTAACAATAAACACCCTTATAACAGACAAATAACTAAATAATTAAACTACATTGCCTACTCAACCACAGTAGAAGCACAAAAACCAAGGAGAAACGATGAAATAAGCACAATTGTGAATAAGACCCGTTGATAAGATACCCGTTGCTGCCCTGGGTCTCGCTGCTGGTAATTGAGGCCTATCAACATAGCAGCTTGTTAGACTGCTCTCTCCAGGTTAGAAGTCAGTTGCTGCCCCGGGTCTCCAGGTATCTCCGGTTCTTATTCACCAGTGTGAGTAAAATGGAGCCTGAGATCCACAGACAGATTGGTGCGGTTCTACCAGGCGGCTGTGGTTCAGAAGAAGTTGATCCGGAAGGTGAAGCTTTCAATTTACCAGTCGAACTACGTTCCAACCCTCACCTGTGTTCATGAGCTCTGAGTAGTGATCAAAAGAATGAGATTGCAGATACAGGGAGACAAAGTGATTTTCCTCTGTTGGGTGTTCGGGCTGAGCTTTATGGTGTGTTCACACTACCGGTGACAAAGCAACAGGTCACCAGTTATTATCAGGTAGCCAGCAAATTGAGGAAACAATCTGACGGCCGACTCTTGACACTGTGTGACAGGTAGTACAAATCAAAGTTCAGCTGACCTCAAATCTTAACAGCAACTTGGTGAAAATGATCATATGACATCCTCAGACATGCAGAGAGAGCTCGGAGTAGAGCCGCTGTTTCTTCTCAAAAGTGACAAATACTTTGTTACTGTACTTCAGTAGATTTTTCAGGTGTCTGTACTTTACTTGAGTATTTATTCCTCTGACAACTTTTTACTATTCCTCCCTACATTTGAGAGATGTATTTCTTGGCCTGCTGCCATTGTCTCGGATTACGAGGCAGAAAATTGATCGCTGAAACATTGCATATCTTCTGCGGCCATGTATTTTTATTCTGTATACTTACTGACCATCTTGGGCACAAACATATCTTTCAGAATAAATGAAGTTCTATCTCATCTCATTTTCTGGTATCACTCCACTGGGGCCTAAATGACTCTATCAGGACATCCAAAGCTACACTGTCTACTTGATTAAGATTGTTTGAACCACAACATGGTATTAAATAAGTACTAAATAAACCAACAATAAGGGAAACAGCCTGCGAATTCTTAGCTTTCAGCTGTCTGTGACTGTGACAGGCTGTTTTGTTGCAGCGTTGTCTGGCTGAGCTGTTGGCAGGTTGATGCATCAGATCAAATGTGAACATGGAGGTAAGCAGCTGTCCACAGTAATGGTTTCATTATGGAGGTCAGTGCTCAGTAAATCATTTAGCAGCGCTCCAGAGCTCCACCAGAGGACTTATCTGATCTGCTCACAGAACTACTGAGCTCTGTGTGGCTGGTCTGAACCTCAACGAAAAACACTTAACCTCTGAATTCTGCAATTCAATTTTGTTTTAAATAAATCTTCAGCGGACCGGCTTTTCTGCCGGTGCGTTCACATTATTGTATTTTAGTATGGTGAAGTTTGTTTGGATTGAATCAATCCCACATTATGAAAATCTGTGAAACAAACTCCAGGTGGTTTACTTACAAAATGATTCTTGTGTTTAAAGTGTTTAAAGTCACTACAACAGCATCTACAACATGAGACACTACTATAGAAAATTAATCAGAGACAATTAAATGATTTGCTGCTTTTCTCTGATTTACATAAAAATAAATACCCTGGGACATTTTTCACTACTTTGTGATATTTAAAAACTACGAGACTGATTAATCAATTAATCATCATTTGCAGCCAGAATTGAAAACTTAAGTATCAGAATTATCTTTTTAATAATCAAACATGATTATTGTAATTTTTGTCAAGAGGAAAATAAGGACAAAATGAAATGGAACCCCAGCTATTGCAAACTACTATATAATAAAAAATCTCAGGTCCAAAGCTGCAACAATTAGACGAATGAAAGTTACATTTATTTGACTCTTTAATCAACAGAATGTGTATTTGGTGGATGAATTAACTAGACTTGCATGTTGTTTCTCTCTTGAGCTCTTTATTTCTGTGAATATGATGATGAACCATTAAAGGTCAGGTGGTTGAGCTAAGAATAACCTCCTGAACTACAGGAGCTTTAACATCTTCCTGGTTATGAAATCTCATCACAGATTTCCGCTCGCTCTCGCAAACCAATTAACCCGAAACTCATTAGTCAACGTGTTTAAGCAGGCAACACAAAGTGAACTGAGGACAGCTGCTGCATTTTGACTCCAGCCGGTCTACAATCTGAACTGAGAGCTGACGAAAATGCACATCCATCACCAGCACGGCTCCACCCCTCTGATAAAGTTAGCTTTTTCTCCCACACAAGCGGATAAGATAACCCCAGCTCTCCCTCTGGGTACAAACTCATTGACGCAATCGTCTTCTGAATGAAGCTCGTTTCTAAATCTCGCTTCCTCAACGGAGCAAGAAGAGCTGCATCTTAGCCAGCAGCAGGACTCTTTACTACAATCTATATCACTGAGGTGCTGTTTTTCTTTACAGGATGACTTGAAAGAAAACAAGTCTGGTGTGGGAAGCTGAGTCTTATTAAATGTGAAACATGAGGAGTGCTTCAGGACTTAGCCTACACATAAAGTAAGTGTTAAGAGGAGATTTGCTCTTCACCAAATGTGAACAGGTTTGAAAGCACCAATAGTTCCTACACAAAGGCCTCTTCACACTTGGGATCAACATGCATCCTTAGGGAACTGATCGCAAGCGGACAGCTACATCTGTAATGTATGTAGTGCCCCAAAG
>NC_140200.1:23569959-23641099 GCF_965226575.1 Pagrus pagrus | reverse complement strand
GCTGCACATTCTGCATCTTGTGTATCCAAAAGAAATATTAGAGCACTGATGAAATTATGTTTCTCTTCCTTCTCCCATGTATCAATCTTTTTTCCCCCAATACTCAATAAAAACAAAACTCTGCAGCCTGGGTTGTGTGTGGGCTCACCTGAGGCTGAAGCAAAGCATCCTGGGATGTGAGGCGACCAAATGGTGCTGTAGATGACCCCTTCGTGACCCCTGAGCGTGGTCAGCGATCGGTTGAGAGCAGGGTCCCACTGCGGTTGCGAAACAAGAACAACAAAAACACATCACAGTCAGGGGAGAGAAAACAAAACTGAGAGGAGACAAAGAGAACAACAAAAACAAACAGAACTCACCACTTTCGCAGTTTGATCCCACGATCCAGAGACGATGAGGTTCTCTCCTCTGGTCTGACTCCAGTCCACAGAATACACCTTCAAGATACACAGTCACAATACAGCATCCGCATGAAAGGCCACACAGCTTGATTCTTCTGTGAACGAGTGTGTGTGTGTGTGTGTGTGTGTGTGTGTGTTTGTGTGTGTGCATATTTTACCTCCTGTGTGTGTTCTTTGGCCACTCTCAGCGGAGCGTCGTGATTGGCTGTGTCCCACAGTTGCAGGCTGCCATCCCCAGCCCCGGTGACCATGACATGCTCGTTGGTTTCACTCCAGGATATGTCGAAGAGACCGTCACTCCACTCCCAGCTGACACACACAACACCTGTATTATTTTATTTACTCTCAAACATGGAGACTAAATTCACAAATTAATCAAGGGCATTGTAGATCATGATCACACTACACTAAACCTCTAACCTTGGTGAAGGAAATGTACAGGTAAGACCAAAAAAAGAAAAAATCAAATAAAAAGAGACATTAGATTCTTAAAAGTAAAAGAAAAAAAATAAAGAAAGAAAGAAAGTTTACCTTCTCACAAGAACAACTCCTGTCTCCGTCTCATCTAGGACCAGGAGGGTGCCACAACCTACAAATATGCATAAAATGTATTTATTTTGGTTGATTTGATTGTATTTTTCAGAAAATATAACTCAGAGAAACATGTGACAAATGAAAGGAACACATATAAAGTGTGAAATCTCTCCACAGATCAGTTCGGATGGCTGGCAACAATTTGGATCTGGTTGGTCAGCACAATATTCAAACTCATTAAGTTCCAGTCATAATGAATCTCCTATTAAACCTTTAATCTGTTCTTGCTTTTGATAATGAGCAGGCAACGATTTAAAATGGCCGTTGCCTCCATCAGGGAAGGTCACAAACAGATTATACTGTCTGTCACTTATTAACATTAATTCCATAATGGCTATAACTACACGTTTGGCTGTTGTTGGGTTTGTGGTCGACTTAGAAGTCCAAACCTAAAGACTCACAAGTTGTGAGTGTTTCTGTAGTTCACGAGTGCCAACTCTCCTCTTGCTGCTTCACGTAGAATTTTATGAGAATTTCCCAGTTAAACTTGTATATAATATCAGCATTTAATAATGATGCAGAGGGATAAAGTAGCCAATGCAAGCAGCTCTTATAAAGTCCATAGGCTGTTATTCTAATGTGTCAGATAAATTTAATTATCGTTTCTTATCTTCTGCTGCTCGTTTCAGGTTGTGGCTCCAGGCGGAGAACATTAATTACACTGTTGAGTTTCAGCCAATAAAAGGTGATACCCATCTAAATTGAGTCTTTAAAGCTCATAATGTTTAATAAGATTGAGATTTGATAAGTGGTGCAGTGGTTAGCAGTGTCGCCTCACAGCCAGAAGGTTCTCATCTCATCTAAATGTTTCTACATTAATTTATGATTTGGGATTTTATTTGTCACCATTTTACATGTTTCCTGTGTGTTTGTTATGCATTTTATGAATCATTATAACTTTACTACTAACCAGCTATGCCATAGTACTGAGAGGCAGCGCAGGCCACTCTGTTGGGGATGAACGGAGACACTTCCACAGCGTAGCCATGACGAGCCGGACAGCGAAACACCTTCACCATCCTCAGCAGCCGCCTGCAGCCCAACTGGGCTTCCTGCTAGACACACCGAGAACTGTGTTAGAGATGAGGCGTTAGTAAAGCTCAACATAACAAGGTGTGAAAGCTGATATCAAAGGGAATCATATCATACAGATAAATCACGAGCCAAACTTATACTGTATTCCTACAGCTGCGGGCTGAGAACAACACTAAACAACTGCTGGATGAAAACGTCATACATAACTGACTGTAATAATACAAGTACTGATTAAAAAAAATGGATGAAAATGATTCATGAAAACCTTCATATGATTTTCATTGATTTCATTTTTGTGTTTCAATTAGATAAACCTTGAATGAAGTTAAAAATGTTCCATTAGAAATGAGAAAAGTAAAGTTGCAGTCGAAGTCAGCTCATCTATAAAGATCTGCTGCTGGAGGCTATCACCTCTCAATAATCAAATTAATGAAGCAGACGCTGGCACAACAACAAGCCCAAGACTTCAGGATATTCAGTGTACTGTCATGGAGGAGGAACGAAACCAGAAAATATTCACATTTAAGAAGCTGGGTTCAGAGAATTCTGACTTTTAATTCTTAAGGAATTGCTCAGATTATCAAAATAGTTGGTGATGAATTTAATAGCTGGCATTTAATCGATTTGTTTTTGCAGTTCTGATGTTAGATGATATCAAAATCTAAAGTATTGCAAGCAATAAAGTCCAATAATAATTTAAAGTTAAGTCTCATTTGTTACATTCACAATCATCACCCCGACTCAAGATCTAACTCTAAAGATTTTTAGAATTGCGATCCAAAAAAGTATCTTTCAGGAACAGGTATCGAAGTCGAGGTATTGGTAAGGAAAATATTTTAACGATACCCAGCCCTTTGTGTTATATACATGTTTAAGTTTTCAGCACATAACATTGTTATGACATACAGTAATGAGTCTTGTCTGTAGTTAGCTAAAATCACACAAAAGGCCAATTTCTACATAATGTTGCTTAAATGGACAAGCAGTTTAATACTTGCTCTATGGCTTATTATGAATTAATGATAATAATTACTATGTACAAAATGTGGGAAAATGACATGGCCATGATAGAGAGTGTATTTACATTTAAGTTAAAAAGTAGGATCCGACAGTCAAGAAACCTCAAACTTCCTCATTATTGTATGTGCTGTTAGCCCTTACTGTACATGATTCGGGTTTTATTTGTCCACTTATGTGATGATAAACAAAAAGTACGACATTTCTCTTCCTATTACTTACAGTGAGCTGAACTATACTGGGTGAGCAACTCCTTTGTCATACTCAGTATTCACATGAGGGTTTTATATAGTTTGGCGATAAATTCACGCTTCTTTGAGATACCTCACATCTCCTGTGGTAACTCAAATATTCCTCCAGTTGGTTTATAGCCCCAAAAAAGGACCAAATCACCTCTATAGCACGTTAAAAACTGAAACAGACAACCGGTAATGACTCGCTCAGCACTCACCGATGACAGAAAACCACTTTCAGACTTAAACGTCTTCTCAAACTGTCAAATTTAACAGAAATGGTTCATTAAATCCATAAAACGACAAGTTTCTCCTCATTGAGCAAAGTGACAGCTTCAAAGACACAACTGCTTCCGTGTTTTGGTCAGCTGACCCAAACTACCCGGATGAAAGCGGGTATAGTTGTAAGTCTCGCGAGGTTTCGGTAGATGGCGATGTTTCCCCTAAATAACAACAGATCCAGTGTCTGATCTGACATTATGTGATAATTTAATAATCATACCGCATGATTTTGAAATGTTTTACAAAAAAAATATGATAATAATCAGAACTTCTCCCTAAATCAGCACTCTGTATGTCACAATATGTGTTTATTGACTATTTAACAGCATATGTAGTGCCTAATGTGGCTTTATTCAGACCGTCTTGTATTGTGTGTGTATTTTAACCTTTAATACCTTACATTGTAGTATAATGGTGACTCTTTCTCCTTCAACTGTGCTGTAAAAAGAACCCAAAAGTATTATAAAAGTAAAGATACTATGTTAAAATAAAACCTTCTGATTGCCACAAAAATTAATTAATTTGAAAAGGTGCTACTGTTGATGCTGCATGTAATTTTGCAAAGTAACTAGTAACTAAAGTTATCAAATAAATGTAGTGGAGTAAAAGTACAAGTATCTCAAAATTGTAGTATATCCAGTACTTGAGTAAATGTACGTAGTTACTTAAAGGTCCAGGTTAATGGAAAACCTCAGTTAAAGGTTAGTTTCCTGCAACAGAAAAGGGCGGTAAGTGGCATCGTCATGTGAAAATTTGGCTTGAGGTGGAAGGTAAACCCACATCATCCATTTTAAGGAAATCATTCATCAATTCATAATCAAGTCATTAACACTTGTGACCACTTGTGAGGAAGGTGTAGCTTCACTGCTATTGATATGGTGGATTCACTAGAAGAAGGACCCGCTGTGGGGGATCGATTAGAACCACACGTCTTCAATTCCACTCTGTTTATTGTCACCAGCACCACAACCTCCTTCTTAACTGCCTGATAAATCAGAGCTTCTGCATGAAGTAACAATACACAAACATACACATTTGAGGAACACACAGCATGTAAACAATGCTCATATAAATAAGCTACAAGCAGTTGTAGCCACTGTCTAAACTAGCCTATTTCAGCAAGGCAGCACTGCCCTCTACTGGTCGATGATTGATGTGCTGGACATCTCACTGGTGGTTAATGAGCTACAGGCTCTGTGCATGCTAATTGGGCTAATTAACAAGCAAATAAGGCAGCCATTCGGTACATTGTTTCAGCAACATTGCACTCTCAATTATGATGCTACAGTCACACAGAAAGCATATTATGTTCTTACACATTACACAGTGTAATACAGTTGTCTATAATATGTAGGCACACTGTGTGGAACATGAACCTGGGCTCCATTAGCTTACCAGACACAAACTACACCAAGTATTGAGGTCTAATACATGATAAAACATACACTAAAGAGCCTCAGGCGTAAGAAGGTGAGTGCCTGGTCAGAGTCAACGTAATCCTGAGGCAGGTGGGGAGACAACTAGCAATAATGGCTGCCAGTGCGCTGTTTTCACACTGGTGATACAAGAAACTTTTGATTCGTTCTTCAGAGAAAAACAGCACACCACTGTTTCCCATTAAAAATCTGCTGTAATGTATTTGTATATAGATCAATATATTTCAGTTTCTGATCAGTGAGCCGATACCTCAAGTGCTCCTATTCTACACATGACGCCAGATTAAAGCGGTGTTAACTGCTACTACTTCTTTGATAATTCATTCATGTATGAAAACAAAAGTGACCGTTTCAAGAGTATTTTATTAAAAACAGCACAAAAACACAGGAAAGCAGAAGTATTATAGTACAGCATTATAAAAACGATGGAAACTCCTCTGGAGGTGAATTACTATTGAAGTCCACACTTTGTTTTTCATACAGTATTTATAAAAACGTTAAATATTTTGGAGTCACTGGATATTTATCGGACCAAACTCGGCCTCGTGTAGAAGCTGCTGTATTTTGGTTCTGACCCACGACTGTTTCTCTGCAGGAAGTCGCCTCATGGCCGGAGCCAGGCTGAGTAAAAACAGCGTGACATCGTCTCTCTGGTCCACGTCCCGGTCCTTCTGGGCCTCCCTGGCCTCCATCCTCCTCAGGTACTCCTCCAGCAGACTGTCCGTGCTCCTCCTCCAGCCCCGGGCCAGACGCGGGGATGCGTCACGACTCTCCTCCTCTTCGTCTGTTTGGTCCAGCAGCTCCACCTCCTCGACGTCCTGCTCCTCTGTTTTCAGGTGGTTCAGCCTGGACGTGGTGCAGGATGGCTGCTGCATCTGCTGGTCCAGTTGCAGAACTTCAGGGGACGACTGCGCGGGAGGCATCAGCTGGTCTGAGGGCTGCGAGGAAGATTGTGAAGAAGCTAAGGACGTGGCTAGAGATGTAACTGACTGCATCATCATCTCAAACAGTTCCTTCATGTTAACCTGTTGGACTTGTTGTGTTTGAATACTGTAGTCTGGAGCAGGATTTTCTGACGGCACCTCAATCTTTGCTTCTTTCAGTCTGATGACGTCTCTGTCGGCAGACGACGGTCGCTTCCTCTGAACAAACTCTGACGACGATGATGATGAAAATGTTGTGGTTGTAGCGTCTGCTACAGCGATGCCTACAGAGACAAAAAAGGATCACATTTCATTTTCAGCCCACAGCTACAGAACCACACAGCTACTGCATGCGTGTGTCTAAAGCTGCAGTATCTTTTAATATTCAATATAAGGGCTTTACTACACATGTGTAATGAACTCAATACTTACAGGTCCATTTTTTGTGATTGATTATTTGCTTGTATTTAGATGTAGAAATATGAGTCTTACTATCGATTCATCGTCCCAGCCGTTTTTCAAACAAAAATGTCAAACATTTGTTGGTTCCAGTATCTTAAAAGTGAGGATTTGTTGTTTTTCTTTGTCATTTCTGACAGTAAATGAAGAGTCTTTGGGCTTTGGACTGTCTGAAGTAAAAGTTTCATAGTCCAAAAAACATTTCTGGAGCTTCACAACAAAACAGAGTTGCAGCATTCTCCTTAGCAACTAAAGTAGCAGGGGTCTTGTTTTAAACGTAAAAAACATCCAAAAAAACAAAATGGCTCCATACAGCTCGCCTGGTGCAATCCAAGTCTGCGGAAGCTCTAGATTCCCTAATTGATCTGAAAAGACGTTATTTACACCCTCGACATGCGGTTCAGCTCCTGCACCTATGTCGGACAGGATGCATGCTAACACTTTTAGCTTAGCAGCTACAGGGAAGATTTCAGCTTAAAAAAGGGTATAAATAAAACCTTTTCAGATCAGTTTGGGATCTGGAGGTTTTCTGGAGACTTGGATTACACCGGACGAGCTGTATGGAGCCATTTGATGTTTTTTTTGGTTGTCCCTAAAGTCTCCAGCTACTTCAGTTGCTTAGGAGAATACTGCAAAAATAGTTTGGCTTTTTTTGGTACCTGCTTTGGCAACGCTGTATTTAATGGATGTAAATAACAATTTAAGAAACAGTCAGGATCAGGATCACACTGGCCCTTCAGCTTCAATCTAATATTTGGAAAAAGTCTGCACATCTTGATCTACAAACCGTAGTTCTCGTCGTCATCGCTCCGCGTTTCGGTGGTCGTACTGCAGCCCACCGTGTCAGACGTCTGGAAGCGAGGGGGCTGCGGGTTCAGAGCCCAGCCATTGGTGCCTGCGGCTCTGGCATCAATAAACGGGTTTAAAAAGGACAAGATGGCAGAATATCTCCACGGCCTGTAGTTGAAGAGCCCCACGCCGCTCTCACGTCTCTCTTTCTCCCGCTGCCTTTCCCGCCGGTGTTGGTCCCTCAGCATCTTCCACTTCCTTCTGCACTCAGACTCTGATGAAGACAAGAAGAAGATACATATTCAACAACAATATATATTCAACAAATTCAATGTACAGATTCAAACCAACACTTCTCACACTGCCAAAAAGCTGCACAAATGTCCCTTCTTCACTTTAACATCTGGGGCAATCATCTTTACTTCTTTAATTTAGCTACTTCTGAATGAAAAATGTCTTCATATGAATATAAATTAAGCATATACATATTATATTTATATATTTTTAACAAAGAGGCATAAGAAGAACACTTAGACAGACAAAAAAATACTCAATGTGGGGCTTCCATAAGGGTCAAAGTCGCCCCAAAGCAAACAATATAATAATAAGAAGAATTAATAAACATTATTAAATCGCTGTTTATGTTGCTCATTTTTTTCTTTTTAAATCCCTAATTATTAAACATATGCCATAATCTGAGTCCTATTGGCAGAGTGGCACTTGAGATCAGAGCATGATCGATGTATCAGTCAGATTTATTTGTATCGACATGAGTTGTTCAATATTAAGCAAATACAAAAACTTTATTCTTTAAAGATGATAGCTAATAATTTAAAGTCCACTGGTTCAGTGCACTCATGGCATTTTAGATAATAGCTTTACACCATCTTTACAATACAACCAGTAAAAAGTTTACTCCAACAAACACATTTAGTTTTGAAAACCTTTAACATGTCGGGATTTGTAGTTCTGTAACTTTAAATGCCTTAAGAAAACAAAGAACATCACACAGTGTTAAACTCTTCAGTGTTTGGAAAGGCTGGACAGTAACACAGGGAGGGTCCAAAATAAATCTGGTGAAATGTCATCTATACAGCCATTAACAGCTCACACAGTCCATTTAACCCGCTGACATAAGACTGATGTTACAGAGATGAGCAGCAGACACCCACCGGGGACCCCGACTATCAGAGCGACCTGCCTCCAGGCTTCGCTCCTCATGTTCAGGTCTCTGTAGGTCACTGAGTTGCTGTCGTACAGGCTGGGGAAGCCGGACACCGCCATGATTAGCTTGTACTCCATTTTGTGTCACACTCCCGGAGGAGAGGGGCGAGAGGAGGAGAAAACAGCCGAGGTCTCCGAAAAACAACAACTGCCTCCTCCTCCTCCTCCTTCTTCTTCTTCTTCGCCTTCCTAACAGAAAAAAAACCGTTTGCTTCCGCTTCCGGTGCGAATCTAAACGGCCGCTATTGGTTCTCACTACAGTACGTCATGATTACGTTTCAGAGGTAATTTGCATAAAGTTAAAACACTTCCACCATGATCAGATTTAGACTAAGATTTAGATTACACATTTTATTAGATTATTACAAACAGAATCAGAATCAGCTTTACTGGTCAAGTGTGTGCACACAAACAAAGAATTTGACTCCGGTTAAGTTTGCTCTCAATGAACAGGGAATAGTTTTTAAAACAAAACAATTAAATCTGAAAATAAAAATAATAAAAGAATATATAAACAATTGTACAAGATAGTGCAACTGTAAATGTAAAAACAAACTACACTGTCTAGAGCAGGTTCAGCTCCAGATGGTTCTGACCACACCAGAGGGCCAGCTGTTCCACCTCCTGTCTGTATGCAGACTCATCGCCGACCACGATGAGACTGATGACTGTGGTGTTGTTTGCAAACTTCTGAAGTTTCACAGAAGGTGCAGTCATTCGTGTAGAGGGAGGAGAGCAGTGGAGAGAGGACACATCCCTGGGTGCTGGATGTGATGCTCCCCAGTCTCACCTGCTGCCTCCTGTTAGTCAGGAAGCTGGTGATCCACTGACAGGTGGAGGCTGGCACAGTGAGCTGGGTGAGCGTCTGGTGGAGGATCTCAGGGATGATGGTATTGAGTGCCGAGCTGAAGTCCACAAACAGGATCCTTGCATAGGTCCTTGAGCAGTCGAGGTGATGCAGGATGTAGTGCAGTCCCATGTTGACTGCATCCTCCATTGACCTGTTTGCCCAGCAGGCAAACTGCAGAGGGTTCAGTAGGGGGCCTCAGGTGTCTCAACACCAGTATCTTGAAGGATTTCATGACTGCAGACGTCAGGGCAACAGGCCTGTAGTCATTTAATCCTGTGATGGAGGGTTTCTCAGGACAGGCGTTTGAAGCAGGAGGGCACTTCACACAGCTGCAGTTACAGCAGTACAGTTTTGAGGTGTACTGTACTTGAGTATTTCCATTTCATGCTACTGTGTACTTCTACTTCACTACTTTTATTTACCATAAGTGTTGTAAGAAGTATTTTTACCTGAGTAAAAGTAAAGATATTGTTTTAAAATATTACTTTCATAGAAGTGAAAGTGAGCCCATATGAATAGTGCTTGAGTAAAAGTTTTAAAGTAACTAAGTACATTTACGCAAGTACTGTTTTGAGGTTGGATATGTTTACTGTACTTGAGTATTTCCATGTTATGCTACTGTGTACTTCTTCTCCACTACTTTTATTAAGCAACAGTGCTTTTACTTGAGTGAAAGTAAAGATATCATGTTAAAATATTATATAATATAAAAAATTAATTTTCAAAAGTAGAAGTAAAAGTAAAGCTACTCTGATCGACCAATTATTGAACCTGATATTCAGCATTTTTCCAATTTCTAATTTAATTTTTTTTTCCACTTTTGTTTTTTTTCATCAGTTTGTTGAATTAATTTAAAAAGTGTTACTTTTGCTCTGATGCTGCATGTAATCCACAAAGTAACTAAAGTTATCAGATAAATGTAGTGTAGTAAAAAGTACAATATTTACCTCCGAAATGTAAAGAGGGGAAGTATAATATAGTAGAAAATAAAAATACTCACGTACAATACAAATACCTCAAATTTTAAGTAAAAATGTATTTAGTTACATTCATCACTGTTTGCTAACATAAGTTACTAGTTACTTTGCAGATTCAGATATTATCAAGCTACAGAGCGGTAATTAAATAAGCTTCACATTTACCAGTTGCAATATGAATGCATCTATAATCCAATAATTGTTGCATTCTGTATGTCAGGTACTTTTACTTTTGGTACTTTAAGTATATTTCAATGCTCATATTCATGCACTCCTGCTTAAGTAAAAATGTTATAATAAATGTAATAATACTAACTATATACTACTGCTATATACTAATACATTTTTCATCAGACAAAACAAAATAAAATACAAACCAACTACCAAATACACATATCTCACATTTAAAAACAAAACCACAACAAAAATTGTGTTTATTTACGTAACGTATCTATAATTTGTTTTTGTTTTTAATCATAACATTGTTTGTGAGGTATTTTGTTTGTATTTCTTGTATGTATTTTATTTTGTAAGTCATCCTGATGTGTAATTCCTCCTCCTTTTCTTCAAGCTTGTGGAGTCTGATTGTTGAACATTAAAGGCCTCTTCTTCTCTCCGTGTGTTCACACTAACAGGCTGACTTCTGTCGTCTTTGGATTGTCGCCTGTGAGGTTTAGTTTGGTGCTTCGGGACATTTACATTACTTCCTGTTCGCACCAACAGCTGCAAAGATGCAAAGAGGGGTTTTCAGTGCAAACAGCTTCAGTAGAGATGCAAATATGCAAATGTAATGTAAATGTCCTGTGTTGCTCTGTGCAGCAACAAACCTGGAGAAGAACAGTGACGGCTGCAGGTCTCATAAAGTGCCTGTAGGGGGCGACACCGCTCTAAAATGTCCTGAACTGTGCAGTCAGGTCTGATCTGATGCTAGCATTATGTACAGCCAGAGGATGTAATGTCCACATCATCAGTCATTTTTTAAAGATATATTTATCTAGGTAATATAATCATGTACTGGTTGTATTTATTGAGCACTTTCAGATTATTTATTGCAATATATTAAGAAAGGTTCACTCAAAATATTACTTTTATATATATTTGCATGTCTGTTGTTTACAATTTTCTTAAACTAAATTTAGTCTGTTTAGCTGTGTCCTGATGATCCAGAGAGGTTGAAGCAGCACCATCAGCTGGTGGGTGGAGAGGCTCTGACTGGGCCGTGTTACTGGGAGGTGGAGTGGAGAGGAGAGCTTCATCCAGCAGTGACTGACAGACCAATCACAACAAGTGGAGATGACTGTCAGTGCTGCAGTGTGAACTGCTCTGAGATCAGCTCCACTGTCACACACAATGTCCAGTCCAGCATCATCCCTGTGTTCCTCTGGATGTGACAGAGTATCATCAGTGTATCTTAATTAATATCTTAATTGGATATTTCCTTGGTGCAGTTAATCTCCACATATTCCTGAATAACAGTGGAGATTAATGCAGTACTCTGTGTATACTGCCACTGAACAAGACATCAGTGATGTTGTATTTGTTAACTGACATTCATTTGAATGTAAAATCAACATTTTAACAGATGAATTTATGATGTAATATATGATGTAATAAATGATGGCATTGTTTTGTGGCTGTAACTGATGACCATGGAAGAAAGAACATGTTGATTTCACGGATGTTATTTAGTGTTTTTATGGTTTGGTCTTCTCATATGATGGAAATGTTGTAAAGCAAACAAACAATGCACACATATTAAACACCAGAGTCACATTTTTGGTGGTAATGTCTTTTATTAATGCTTTAAATTCTGTCTCAGAAAAGTGAGTATATAAAAAACTTGATTTCCTCACAGCAGAAACACACTTCAAATGTGTCCAACAACTCAGAACAAGGCTGTGATGCACAGTTACAGTTTCAGTCCCACTGGGACCATCAATAATAAAACATAGGATCATGAAAAAAGTGTGTAAACGTAGGAACCTGATTATATTTATTTTACATTATAAAGTTTTTAAGGGAAGATTTTTGTTTTCAGGAATATTTTGCTAAATATTGTCATTTTCCATAAGAAGAAATCAGCAGGAAAGACCAGGAATCTGGAGACTTGGATCACGACAGACGAGCTGTGTGGGGCCATTTTATATCAGAAATGTTGAAAAATCAACATTGTCTCCTAGGAAATATGTTTCAGTTGCACTAAATAGTTTTTCCAGTTACATTAGCTGCCTTGTTTCTTAAATATAACGCTGTATTTATTAACTGCATCAGAGGTGTACAGGAGGCCTGTGGTCAGAGTGGATGTCTGACATACAAAGTTCAGGACATTCACATTCAGATATTTGTGTTAGGAAACAAAAGCACTTTGGTTCAGTTTAGCGCACATCAAGGTTTTGTTTCAGCGTGAACACAAGTTGAGTGTGGAGTCACTGCAGACTGTATGATGATCTTTCTCTAAAGTCAGCGCTTCTGTCGCTTCAACAAGCACTAAAAGTTCAATAACGCTGCAGTCAGTGAAACAGAAATTATCCTGCAAGATCGGATACTTTAGTGGAAAACTAGATTAAATGTTGCTGGTTAAACTCTTACTGAAACTCACAGTATGAACATTTTTGCAACTTGCCAGATACCTTAAAATAACATTTTGTCATTACGTTGGAAAAAACAAACGTAAACCAATGCGGCATCACGTTTCCTTCAAAACTCATCTGCTGTTGCAAACTAGTTGTATATAATTAGTAGGGGACAAGAAAACACTTTGAAGAGGTCTGTAATGAATTCAGAATATATTGATGTAAGTGTGAAGATGATTTAAAGCTTACGTGTAGTATTTACATGACCATTAGCATTTTAATGTGTCTGTGTGTCGTCTTTTATCAAGTCTTACCAAGGTTAACTAATCAATGTGTAATCACCTTTCTGGCTTCAGTGGTCTGACTGGAACTAAAGAAAATAAGTTAAAAAAAAATCATAAAACTTAAAATTAAAACGACAATGGCACTCAGTAGAGTGCATACCTCCACCGAGGGCAACAATCCCCTGTATACACAACAAATGATACTCACTCATAGACACCAGCCACCTAAATATGCCTGATTATTTTCATCAAGATCTTTGCATTATTCTCTGAGGAAATTAACACAAATGTTGCCATGTTAAAGAAAGTGAGAACATATTCCTGAATCGGGATCCTCACTAAAAGTTAACCGGGTCTATTCTGGGCCGAGACTCATCCTCCAACCAAGTTTGGTGGAAATGTCATCCTTGGCAGAGGAAGTAATGAATCTTAAAAACATTCAGACGTGATTAAAGCTCAGTTTGGTTTTGCTGCAGAAACAAAGTTGCTTGACGAGAAGCTCACTTCTAATCTGACGCTTCCCCTCGAGTGGCCACTCTTCTAGGATTCATTCCTTTTAACGGCGTCGTAACCTGTAAAATATATCGACATAAATGATGACAGATTGAGGGACAGCACAACCTGGTGTAATATGAACAATGAGAAGTGAACTTACAGTTCAGGACTGAATCTAGAAGTGTGGAGTATATCCTTTACTGCTCGTCCTCACGCACACAAGTCTGAAATCAGCACATGTGATATTAAGTTCTGCATGAGGCCATAAAACAGACAAATCTACAGTTCATCAGACTCATCTTCCAGATCTATTGTGTCACTGAGAAATGAAGCTTTTTCTATGGAGGATGATTTCACCAAGAATTACACATTCCACACATTCTTCTTCCTTCTCAAAACCTGGTGTCTACTTTACCCACAATGCAACTTAGCCACTGAGTGACATCACGGGAGGCAGTTTCAGATTACATGCAGCTTCCTCTGAAGGCTTTATACTACTGTTTTCACATATGCAGTGGTCCTGTTAACACACTGTATTGTGTAAAAATGGTGGAGTTGCCCTTTAACACATGCTGTATGTAGACGTGATCTCACTTTGCGACTGAAGGCTCCAAGTTGAAGTTGAAGTGGATCAGCTCTGCAGATTGATTCTGTGTCGTCAGCAGATTAATGACTGTTGTAAACTCCACTCTGCCGATGTGTTTGTCGCCACTGAAAGACAATTTAAAGTGACCGTTACTTATTCTGAAACAGTGAGATGTAGTGAAACAGCCACATAAAGTCAGGGAAGTGACTCCGTCTTATCAGTTATAAACCATTAACTACTGGTCAAAGCAAAGCCTGAGCGTACTGAGCTGAGCCAGGGTCTGTTTCATTGTTGAGGAGTTTAAAGGAACAGTTCACCCAAAGATGAACATTCAGTCATTATCTACATAAAGTCAGGTGACGTTTCATAGTTTTCAAAACATGTGTGGAGCTTCACAGGAAACAGCGTGGCAGCATTCTGCTAAACAACTGAAGTAGCTGGAGACTTGATTTAAAATGTAAAAAAGTCCCGACTGGACTTTTAAAAATGAACCCTCATGTTGATGTAAAATGTAAATGATGAATCTCACTCTGCAGGCAGGAGGTGACGGCTGAGAGGCGACAGGTTGAGCCGCTCGGTGTTTCTGCAGCGGCTGGAGGCTGCAGACTCTGCCACCTGCTCGTCTGCAGGGTTTAAATCCTCCGATTCATCACGGAGCCTCATTCTGACGCCAACTCATCACCTGATGAACAACAACAACAGAAACACAGACAGGACTGTGGTCCAGTGGTGGAGGAGTATTCACATCCTTTAATTAGGTTCAAGTGGCTTCAGTGCAAATGAAGGAGCAAAGGAACTGAGATTAATAAGATTTCAAGGAAATTAAAATAATCTTTCCTGGAAAATCTGCCGTCAAAATTAGTGTTTTTTTTAGCTCTGAAGCTGCAGTTTATTTATCAAGATCTGTGACACTGAATACTTAATGCAGGACTGAATAACTTGTAGATGTGACGAGACCTCGGGACCTCTCCTTCATGTTGGTGCTGACCAAAACCAAAACCCAGTGGTTTTTGTGCCTAAACCTCACCAGAACATAAATAATGCATTGTCACAAGATAAAACTGAAAACTGAACCTAAAGAGATGTTAAGTCTCAACATTTATTCTGGATTGACAAAAAGTGCCCACATGTTCCTTTATGAGCACTTTGAGCGACTTTTAAAAGTTTGTTCAAGCAGCTGTTTGTGTGCGATCTTCAGCTCGTAGTAACAGCTCGTATCTTCTGTAAGTTGGCAGCTTGGTGAACTTATTATGACTGTTGACTCTGAGTGTGAGCAGAATAACAGTAGTAACCTGGACAGCTTCTGCTGTTGCAGCCAAACGTAGCTCTGAGCTGATATCTGAAATCAAACTACACATTAAACATTAAACTCTGAGGTGACCTCATGTCATGCTTTTATAAAACCAACTTCAAAATGTCACATTAATTGTCAGTACCTGTTTCTCTTTGCCTCCAAATACAGATCAGTCATCAGTGCAGATTTGAAAAGGCTTTTCTTGTAGTGGAGGATTCAGACAGCAGCTGCACGTAGACCGATCCTTCTTTTAAAAGTTGCTTCATCACACTCTGCAGATTAAAACGTCCCCGGAGCTTCAGATACATTTGTCTTCCCTCTTGTTCTCTGCTAAACTTTGTCCTCTCGTATCTAAAAATAAAGTCAGAGGACATTTATTTCCTTGTGGCAGGATGTCGTCACGTAGACACTCCCCGCTGGACCACATTAACCAGCTGCATTAACCAGCTGCAGTGAGGAATGAGGAATTCAAGCGAGGTTTAAATGACATGTACGCAGACATTTCATCACATTGATCCCTTTTAATGACGCACTCAGGTCGAACTGGAAGAAGCGGTTTGTTTTTTACTGAGAACATTTTAACAACAGGCCAAAAAATGCGAGATCATCATCAGAGGCACACCTGTCCCAGCTGCACTGTCACGCTGTGGAAGTGATTTTCATTTTTATGGGGGGATCATTTTTATTTTTGGGGGGAAATGTTCATTTTTAAGGGGGGAGGTGTTACGACCCCAGAGGTCGTATATGTTTTGTCTCTCTGCTTAAATAACCCTCTGTTACCTCAGTGTGTGTGTGTGATTGGTTGCAGGTGTGTTTAAGTGATTGTAGGTTGTCCATGGAGCTGATTGGTTCCTGCCTCGAAGCCAGGAGTTTAAAGGCCGGCTCTTCCCAGTTCCTGTGGGCTCTCCTCTCTCAACCAGACTACCAGCATGTTTGTTTGTGTGCGGTATGTGTTTTTTTAAATAAAACCTTTAAAGTGCTTTGCTGCTTGGGTAATGGGAAAGGGGAGTCTCATTTTCATGTTGCGCGAGGGTCTCCCCTAGGCCCTGGTTGTGACATGTGTTTTTATGAAAAGAGTTGATCAGGAAAGGGACAAAGTTGTTCTGGTGTTACAAAGACGACTGCAGCGGCAACATGTCTGTGAAGAAGCTGTTCCAGGACAAAGCTCACGTTGAAGAGCTGAACGTTACCAAATACTTCTTCAGCTAATCTGCAACCACAAACAGTGTTCAAGGGAGGTAAAGAGGAGGAGCAACACTGACTATGTGGTTCAGGTACAACACCTGAGAACAGGGAGGAAGCAGTTAAAGTAATAGTTCAGACTCCATTTTGAGTCAACAGAGCAGCAGGAGGAGGAAAAGACGTCTGAGGCAGGGTGAGTTTTATTTCAACATTATTGTTTTACAGTCAAAGTCTCTGATTCATCTGTGAGAACGCTAGAAAACAAGCCCAGATTAAAGAAAGCTGACAAGATACTTGATGGGTTCTTTATACTGTGTGTGTGTGTGTGTGTGTGTGTGTGTGTGTGTGTGTGTGTGTGTGTGTGTGTGTGTGTGTGTGTGTGTGTGTGTGTGTGTGTGTGTGTGTCATCCTCAGCAGACTGGTTTGTCTTGATTTTCATGTCCTGAGTTCACTGTCAGTGTTACTAGTTACCTCCCAGACTGACTAAAGTCCAGAAGACGACAGTGTTTTTTGTTTTTTTTACTGGATTGAATTTTATATTCAATATTTTGTCCACCACTTCAGGTACAGCTGACAAAATGATGTAATAGTTATACAGTAAATCATTATCAGTAAGTACAGCCTTAATTAGACTCAGTGTTCACCAAAAAGATCAGGATTGCTGTTTAATATAAACATAATGTGTAAATATTTGGAGAGAAGGTCATAAATTGATCACACCACAAACCTGAGCAGGTGATCCAGGTACATGAAAAATGGAGGAAGCACCAACAACTTTCAATGAGTCTCTGTTTTGAGTGGACAGAGCAGGACATCATACTGAGGGACGTCCCTTTAATTAGACAGAGACATTGCCGATCTTTATAAATGTCATTTTTGTTTAGCATCGCATTGTTGTTCTCCTTCCACGTGCTACATATTTACCTCAGTGCTTTCTGAAGTACAGAAGATGAGTGATTGTGTGGAGGAAGAGGAAGACAGAGCAAAGTCTCCAGTCTCCAGCTGTCTGTCTATGAAGAGTGACCGGTCCAAAGAACCACCTCAGAACTTCAGTAATGAACCTGGACCCTCAGACACACAGTAAGAGAACTGATACTAACTTCAGTTTATACAATTAAATCATTACCATTATATGACTGTAGCTGCCCAAATATAGGACAAAATACTTTTTCTGGAAATTACATTTTAAAACTTTGTGATTTGTATTATACGTAGGGACGAGACAATTATGTGCCAACATCAGATATTCTTTTTGAATACACCAGAGTGGGGCATAGCCTAAATATTGTTGGCTAGTTAGATACTTCAAGTCCATTCATTGGTTGTCTGTTAGAGAAACTTAGTTTTAGTTTGCTCAGTTAAACCTTCTGAAGTTTGATGGCTGATGCAACGTGTTTTGCTGCCCTGGAAGAATTACTGGTGAATGAAAACGAGCAAAAGTCATCCCAATGTCTTTACTGCCGATGGATCAAATGATCTGTTAAAGAGCCAAGAACTTTCACTGAATGTCAGGATGAGGAGAACAAAGTATTTTACAGATAGATAAATTACACAAATGAGGGATTTATCTTCTGCTTTAATGACAAGTGAGGATTTCTTCTATATCTTTGCAAAGGAAAAGGCTCCATTGGTGAGGGCTGGAAGTATCTCATGGGGAAAAAATCCAAAATCTTTACTCTGAGATTTGTTTTTATCTTCATAAAACCTTTTTTATCAAACACAGTTGTTGAAAAAAGAGGAGGGTATATTGTACTAAGCGTGGCCATGTACTTTGTCCAGTATGGTTTAAGTTTTTAATAGCTACTAATGAGGTCATGTTTTGTGGTCCTTTTTGTTTGTGTAATAACATTTCCCATTAAAATAAGTTTGTTTACTAAAATGAAATGATACAAACTGCTCCACTGGCACTCAGACAAAAACAAACTGTTAGTGATTGGGAGTTCAGTCCAGATTCAGACCATGGAGAAGACATACTTATGTTTACAGTCTGTCTTCTCTATTGTCAGACTGATCTGTGATTTCTACCCTGAGGGATTTTCCTTTATCTCTTCAGAAAGACAGAAGGAAGTGTTTCTGTGGAGGAGCAGCTGTCCTGTTGTGCTTTGTGTGAGGACGTCCTGAAGGATCCAGTCCGTACCAGCTGTGGACACTGGTTCTGCAGACAGTGCATCACCTCATACTGGGAACAGTCTGCTTCACCAGGAGACTCCACCTGTCCCCAGTGTGGAGAAAGATCTAGAACAAGAGCTGCACTGCAGAGAGTCAGTCAGACTAACACTGTACAAAGTAAGACTGTACATCTGTCTGCTGATGTCTTCATGTCTGGAAAAAGGAACTTTTTTATTTAATCAAGATTCTTGCTCTCAATTTAATCCCAGAATATTTTTTTCTCTTTCAGCTGATAGTGTTCTGCAGGAGGCTTTAGATGAACATAAGATCAGTCTGAGGAGGAGATGTGAACATGTGACTGAAGGAGGTGATGAAACAGGAAGTGGAACCCTCCTCAACAGGATCTACACTGAGCTCTACATCACAGAGGGACAGAGTGAAGAGGTTAATACCCAACATGAGGTGAGGCGGCTAGAGACAGCTTCCAAGATGGAGACCCTCCATGACACTCCAATCAAGTGCAGCGACATCTTTAAAGCCTCACCTGACCAACAGAGACACATCAGAGTGGTTCTGACCAACGGCGTTGCTGGCGTTGGAAAAACCTTCTCAGTGCAGAAGTTCACTCTGGACTGGGCAGAGGGCTCCGAAAACCAAGATGTCAGTCTGCTGGTTCTGTTTTCGTTCAGGGAGCTGAACTTGATCAGAGATGAGCAGTACAGTCTTCTCAGGCTGCTCCATGTTTTCCATCCAACGTTACAGAAGGTAACAGCAGAGAAGCTCGCCGTCTGTAAACTTCTGTTCATCTTTGACGGCCTGGATGAAAGCAAACTTTCACTGGATTTCAAGAACAGGAAGGTCGTGTCTGATGTCACACAGAAGTCATCAGTCAGTGTGCTGCTGACAAACCTCATCGAGGGGAAGCTGCTTCCCTCGGCTCTCGTCTGGATAACTTCCCGACCTGCAGCAGCCAATCAGATCCCTCCTTCATGTGTTGACAGGGTAACAGAGGTACGAGGCTTCACTGACGACCAGAAGGAGGAGTACTTCAGGAGGAGGTTCAGTGATGAAGATCTATCCTGCAGAATCATCTCACACATCAAGACCTCCAGGAGCCTCCACATCATGTGTCTGATCCCAGTCTTCTGCTGGATCACTGCCACAGTTCTGGAGCACATGTTGACTACAGACCAGAGACGAGAGCTGCCCAAGACCCTGACAGACATGTACTCACACTTCCTTTTGGTTCAGACAAAGAGGAAGAAGCAGAAGTTTGATGAGGGACATGAGATGAGTCCACAGGAGTTGACAAAAGCTGACAGGGAAGTTCTTCTGAAGCTGGGGAGGCTGGCATTTAAACATCTGAAGACAGGAAACATCATGTTCTACCAAGAAGACCTGGAGCGGTGCGGTCTTCATGTCACAGAGGCCTCGGTGTACTCAGGAGTTTGTACAGAGATCTTCAAAAGAGAGAGTGTGATCTTTCAGAAAACAGTCTACTGCTTTGTTCATCTGAGCGTTCAGGAGTTTCTGGCTGCAGTCTACAAGTTCTACTGTTACACCAGCAGGAACACGAAGGTCCCGGAGGCTTTCCTAAGAGAGTGTTTTGGTGGAGGCATTGCTGGCCATGAGACCCGTTACTCATCCCTGGATGGCTTCTTGAGGAGCACCATGAAAAAATCCCTTGAAAGTAAAAATGGTCACCTGGACTTGTTTGTTCGCTTCCTTCATGGCCTCTCTCTGGAGTCCAACCAGAGACTTTTAGGAGGTCTGCTGGGACGGACAGACAACAGTCCAGAAATCATCCAGAGAGCCATCAACAACCTGAAGGAGATGAACAGAGATGATGTCTCTCCTGACAGAAGCATCAACATCTTCCACTGTCTGATGGAGATGAATGACCACTCAGTTCATCAGGAGATCCAAGAGTTCCTGAAGTCAGAGAACAGATCAGAGAAGAACCTCTCTGTGTTCCACTGCTCAGCTCTGGCCTACATGCTGCAGATGTCAGAGGAGGTTCTGGATGAGTTGGACCTGAAGAAGTACAACACATCAGAGGAGGGACGACAGAGACTGATTCCAGCTGTGAGGAACTGCAGGAAGGCTGTGTGAGTCCAGATGTGATTATCAACATTATAAATCAGTGTAGATTAGCACTTCAATTCTTCAGATATACAAACTATAAAATAATTTATTTTGAAATAGCGCTTACATTTTTAAATACGATTGTGATTATTTTAAAAAATGTTTCACTTACCATGAGTGCAACAATGTAGATTTTTCAGTTGGATGTGTTTATAACTGTCAGGTTGTTGAACTCAGTTATTCCATTTATTTCTAATGATCATTAAATTTGACAGTTTTTAGGGTCCGGGCAGCTAAGCTGCCAGGAACCTATTGTATTCCTAGGAATTCTTTCTTTCTTTCTTTCTTTCTTCTTCTTCTTCCGAGGAAGTCATACTTCCCATGGGCGAAAACTCACCAAACTTTACAGAAATGTCCGGCCCCATGCCAGATTTACTTAATTCCAAGGACATGTCAATATTCCTCCTGGGGGGGGGGCACAATAAGCGTTTAAATTTAAAAACTTTAAAAATACCTACAAAATCAACAGTACATGCTACAGTTTTGAAACTTTCACCAAACTGTAGCCCCAATACTGCTGAAACTTTAGTCCACTTAAACTCATTACAAATTATTAAGTCCATCACTCAGTTTTTTTCAAAACCTGTAAAACTTATAAAACCTATCTCCTCCCACAATTGTTGCCCAATTGTCACCAAACTTGCTAGAGAGCATCTTCAGACCGTCCTCCACGAAACTTTCTCAGATTTTTGATTTATCAAAAATTAAGCCTACAGTGCATCACAATGTTTGACTGTAAACAGTACTGTAAACATATACTATCAAATTCTTGCTAAATACATTTTCAATCTTCCTGAAAAAAATTGAGAATATTTTGCAGTCATGGTTGATGGAGTTTGGCAAATATCAGAATTTTATCTCAAAAACTGAATTTTTGAGAACATTTTGAATTCTGCTCTCATGGGAACAACTGGAGTCAATGGAAGAGTGGCATTTTTAAACATCAGATTTTCTCTTATGAAGCAAAACACTTTAAGTTAAAAACAAATCACCAACATTTCCATGCTGTCAAGATGCAATTTATGTATTATCAGATTTTTTTTAAGCCAAGGAATTTCTGACATTTTGACCATTTTTGAAATCTGCCTTGACAACAGCTGCCCGGACAGTGACTCCCTGAGTTGACAAATCAAGCTACACAGCAGGTCTCACTTCCAGCCAATTAGCTCAGTGAGTTAGGAGCTGGTGCTTGGTGTCAGGGGTTGTGGGTTCAAGACCCAGCAAGGATAATGATGATGACAGATCAAAATGTCAGATGTCCTCAACGTGAAAAACAAGACCATTGTCCTGACGGTGGCATCACAGCAAGCCTCTAAATTAAATAAAAACAAATAACTTGGACTGGACCATGGACGAAAGCTAACCAAATTTTGCACAAAGGTCCAGTCTCATGCCAGATTACCTCAGCTGTAAACCCAAGACAACAGTCCTGATGGTGGTGCTACAGCAAGCGTCTAAAGTTCAAAACTTTGAAAATTCATAACAAATCAACCATACTTGCTACAGCTTCAGAACTTTCATCAAACTGTAGTCTCAATATTGAAGAAACTTTTGTACATTTAAACCTATTAAAAATTATGAAGTACATCACTCAGTTTTTTTTCAAAAACTGTAAAACTTCTTAAACCTATTTCCTCTCTCCTCCTTTGATTTATCAAAAATTGACCCTCAAAAACTGAATTTTTCACAGCATTTTAAATTTTTCTTTCATGTGAACAATTGGAGTCAATGCAATGATGACATAGCTAAACATCAGTTATTCACTTATGGAGCAAATCAATCATTTTTAAAATTACCAACATCTCCATGCTGCAATATGTGTATTTTCAGATTTTTGTCTTGATAACTGAATTTTTTACGGTGGTTTCAAATCTGCCTGCACAACAGTGAATGGCTTACTCAATTTGTGAAGCCACTGTTGTATTGCCACTTGCCAATTAGCTCAGAGCAATAGATGACAGTCTTTGGTTCCAGAAGTTGTGGGTTCAATCCTAAAGTGGTCCAAAATGAGCATTGTTGTCAACTGTCTTGTCTTCCTATTCTCCTGTTTGTTGCTCAGAATTGCCTAAATTTGCCAAAAATAGCCTGGACCCGACCCATCGCTGCGCAGCAGCTATAATTCTTCTATTAATCTTTCTTTCGGTAATAGAAGAAAACCTGGTGAAACTAATGAAAGAGGTTTTTTAACCACTATACTTAATAGTTTAAAATAAGATCTGTATCATTTTTCATGTGATGTTTCTAAAGTCCTTGAGAATTTCTTTCATGCAGTTATTGTTATCATTATGTCGGTTTAGAGACATTTCAAGGTGAGCAAATGGACCAAAAAGTTCCAGCTCAAATTAAAGGTTCTAGTTGACCTTTTATACGTGACGTGAGATTTTTTTCTGAATTGACTATTTAGTTATTTAGTAATCTTTTACGTATTTTTGTTCTGTAGAATCAGAATCAGCTTTATTTGGCCAAATATGTGTGGACATACAAGGAATTTGACTGCAGTTTATCATTGCTCTCAGTGTAGTTACACAGAAGAGACATACAGCTGGAAAGGAATACACTGTAGCCTTTTCCATGCTACCGTGAGTTCCTACAGTAAGCACCACGCACGCAGTTCTAGTCAAGCCCTTGCTCTCCTGAGCGTCTGCCCTGCATCTCCCATCTGAGGTCCAGCACACTACTGCATATAAAGGGAGACAGTGATTACTGATCAGGTGCCAGCTCTGTCAATCACTCACCTGGCACTGCTCTCCTGAGCCCTCACTACCTCACTGGCTGTGTCCAAATTCAGGGGGTGCAGCCCACGAAGTGCACATTTGAAGGCCAATTACGTCACAACGCTGCGCGAAGGCTGTCCAAATTCAAAGGTTCCTCCAAATGCAGCCCACAAATGCAGCCTGGCCTTCCTTCTTTCCGGAGGACGCACCGCTACTATCCTTCGCGGCCTGCTATATCCCAAGATCCTTTGCGCGCCGCTGCTAAGTCCCGAAACAGAAGAGGAAGCAAGAGAAAATGGCGACATCAAGTGGCGCAGACATGACATTCAAATTTAAGTAATGGGTTTATACTCGGTTTTTACTCATTTGAACATCCAACGCCAGATATGTTAAACTTCAAGGGACTATAAAACCTCCAGATGTTAACTTTCAGTTAAAATATGTGACGCTGGTGATGCTATGGTAAAAATAGTTGTTATTCACCAATGGGTTAATGTTTATTTTGTAATGTTGATGATTCAATTTAGATTTGACACATTTTGGCGTTAATTTTTGTACACACACAAATAAATGTACACAGTTGATAGATTTGAACCAAAACAGACTTTAATGCATCTCTTCATTCACAATCGTGGCGTAAGAGTAAGGGGCGGGAACATCTGGTGACAACTAGATGAAACATGAAGAATAAAGAATTGTGAATGGTCAGGACTGCAATGTACAATAGCATTTGAAAAGACACTATATGTATGAATCAAAATGACCAATAGCAACACCATAAAAGTGTAAATCATATAAATCTTTATAGAAGTCAACTGTTCTGAATCACATCTGTATTAGCTGGCAAAATATTAATCATTTAAATGTAGATTTCTAAGATGGTTTTTAAACTTTAAACTCATCCATGTTGATTTCTGGAGGTGCACAATCATTCAGCGCCATTATTTGTGGAGCCAAATGCAAGACTATGATGTTAATTTTGGAGCTCACACCCTCATGCTAACATTGTTGGGCATAAACTAATCTAACTTTTTGGCAAAAAACATAGGATCAGATCACACTGACGCTGTGGACATCAGGAAACCCAGATGTAACTACATTTTCTCTTCCTTCATCTGCAAGATTAAAATTAAACAAAGATTTAAAGTCTGCAGGTTTTAAAGAGTGATGAGAATAACTGTTTCATGTCAAACTGTTTTGACATCAAATGCCTGATGTAAATATAAAGTGTCCTCTTACATAATAACATTTTTGTAATATCTGTGTCATGACAGACTTTCTAACTGTAGACTCTCAGAGACTCACTGTGAAGTTGTGGCCTCAGCTCTGAAGTCCAACCCCTCCCATCTGAGAGAGCTGGACCTGAGTTCAAACAGCCTGAAGGATTCAGGAGTGATGCTACTGTCTGTTGGACTGGAGTGTAAAAACTGTGCTCTAGAGAGTCTGAGGTTAGTCCAATGTCTTTCATTGTTTTTCCAAATGTTCAATTCAAACCCTTCACTGAGACTTAAACAGTTTAGTTAATTCAATTTCAGGATGAAGAAATGTCAATTATTTCAGACATTATCTGGAGGCTGCACTGAAAGACACTATTCAGTGTTTTTATTTATTTGTTTAAAGAGTTTTGGGGGGAGGCTTTATTAAAACATTTTTCACAATAATTAAAACCCACTAGTCTGCAATGGTGAGTTAAAAGTGTTAAGGAGGCATACAGCTTCAGAATATGTGCTCTTCTGAAATCTGGTTGCTCTTGTCTGGATACTTTTCAGTCTTTTATGAGAAGGAAGAAGATTAAAAAGATTGTAAGCTGGGTGGGAGCACTTCTTTTAGAGGTGGAAGGCCACACAAAGTGAATAGCCTCTCTTCTCTCTGCTGACAAATTTCCAAACCAGACAGTTATTCCAAAGACAAGGATGCTGACAAGACGGCACCAAACAATTGCTGGAAACAGCTTTTTTTTTCAATTGTCTTAAAAAGAAAAGTCTCTGATGCGCTTTCTTCAAAATAATAGTGGTGTTATCCACCCATTTCAAAGTAGAAGAGATTGTCACTCTCAGAAATTTATAGCTGTCCACATGTTGCACAGAAGTCCACGACTAAGGCCTTGGTTTGAGAAACGTAGTTCCAGGTTGTTTGTGTTGCACCAGTCCACCAGAGATGAAATCTCCCTTTTTTTTTCCTTTTTTAAAACTTTTTATTTGTATCGTGCATTTCATGTACTCATTACAATTCTTAATTTATGTACAATTCATAACAGCCGAAAACTACAGAGAAAACATGCAATAAACTAGAAGAAGGACACACACCAATAATAACAAAGGGAAAGGGAGGGGGAAAAAAAAAAACATAGACATGAGACATGAGACATAGCAGTCATAATCTACCATTTTGTTTTAGGTTTGGCTAACATCCATGGTGTCTAGACATCAACAAAAGCATTCATTTTCAACTGTATTTTAGCTGTAACTTTTCCATCATGAACACCTCGTTCACCCTTTGTTGCCATTGTATGATATTGGGGGGTTGTGGCTGCAACCATAAGGTTGTGATGTTTTTGTAGTAAGTCTATTTTTTTTTTCTCAGTTTGGATTCCTACTTGGATGCCTAATACAAATAACTTCGGATCAAGGTTCAATTTCATGCCCAGAATTCATTCTATTTTCTTCTGAACATCCTCCCAGAACCCCTGTATATTTAGACAAGCCCATAGTCTGTGTGTGTAAGGTCACCTTGATAACCCTGTCGATTTTCCATATTTGGCCATTATAACTGGAGTTCTAAAATACCTAGTTTTTATCTTCCAGTCAAACTCCCTCCAGTTTGGACTATTTGTTAATTTATGACCAAACAATCAAGTTTCACTCCATTCATTTTCAACAATTACAGTATTCAGTTCCCATCTTTCTTTACTCTCTAAATCCTTATTTTTAAGATCATGTTGTAATGCTCTATAGAATCTTGAGATAATTTCCTCTTCCTTTTTTTGGTCACAAATTATAAAAAGCTGCTCAATGTGAGAGGGATCCCCTAGAATATATTCCCGATCTTTATTTTTCTGAAGATAATGTCTGACTTGTAGAAATTTATAGTGATCATGTATAGATAAATTGAACTCTTGAATTAATTGTTGGAATGATCTAAACATTTGCCCATCTAAAAGTTGGCCAATATATACCAGCCCCTTTTCTGTCCATTTTTTAAACCCAATGTCCATACTAGATGGATGGAAATTTGGATTCGTGGCAATTTTAGTAGCTCTCAAATATTCCATATTTTCCAGGTATTCTGAACCCATTCATTTTTTGTTTTAAGTTGTTTATTTTTTTCATTTATTTTATTCCTAACTTTTAAGTGTTGGCATCCAGCTGATTCCATACTCGAGTACTTCCAGATGTGTTGGTATCGCAAAAGTTTATGTACAGCCTGCAGCCAATCAGAATCCAGTTTTCACCCAGACCATAAATATATTTTTTCCTCTTACCTGTGGTGGTATTTATCCATCTGCTGTAGATTAGCTGGACCACTGATGTAAATAGCCAATGTTAATCAGGACAGAATGTTTCAAACTGTTTTGACGTCATCGTTTGACAAACATTATCAGTATTATACTCACAGTTTGACCAAAACAATAGAAAAGTTTATAAAATGACATTCAATAACACTTTACAACATTCTACACAAAATGAGAGTAGTTACTACTATATTTAGTAGATAATGATGAGTTTCTGAAGAACAGACTGATGAACCAGCTGCTTAGAGGACAAAAACTAGTGATGATTCATTCGTACTAATGACTTAAAGTTACTTTTGAGTTCCCCAACAAGTGAAGTGAAACATCAGACTGACATCAGTCACTGTCTGTTCAGTGAGTGTTGAGGAGTTTGGAATCTGTAGGGAGGGTTGAGCTTGTTCTCATGCATTCCTGTTTTGCAGGACTAGATGTTAATATCCCTAGTTGCATACTTGAGCCAAGCTGCTAAGAGATTCTGTGGGATGGTCAAGTGAGAGATGGCATCCGTCCCGTGACTTGTTAAGGATCCCAACTGCAGAGGGGAAGAAACTGTTCATGTGGCGGGAGGTTTTGGTCCTGATGGACCGCAGCCTCCTGCCAGAAGGGAGAGCGTCAAAAAGTCTGTGACCGGGATGGGAGGGGTTGGCCACAATCCTACCTGCATGCCTCAGGGCCCTGGAGCTGTGCAGGTCCTGAAGGGATGGAAGGTTGCAGCCAATCACCTTCTCAGCAGAGCGTATGATATGCTGCAGTCTGCTCTCGTCCTTAGCAGTGGCAGCAGCGTACCAGACAGTGATGGAGGAGGTGAGGATGGCCTTGATGATGGCAGTGTAGAAGTGCACCTTCATTGTCTTTGGCAGGTTGAACTTCTTCAGCTGCCGCAGGAAGAACATCCTCTGTTGAGTTTTTTTGGTGAGGGATCTGATGTTCAGCTCCCATTTTAGGTCCTGGGTGATGATGGTGCCCAGGAAGCGGCAGGACTCCACAGAGTTGACTGGGGAGCCACACAGGATGACGGAGATGGGTGGGGCTGGGTTCTTCCTGAAGTCCACAACTATCTCCACTGTCTTTAGAGCGTTAAGCTCCAGGTTGTTCTGGCTGCACCAGGTCACCATGGTCAGACTCCCACCTGTAGGCGGGGATCCTGTGCCAATTCTCCACATCCGCCACTGTGTGAAAGTTTCCCTCTGCCTCTGATGCGCCTCGGGAGGTAGTATCAGAGGTGCATTATTGGCGAACCGAACTAGTGTGAACGGATAAGCCGGCAGCGCGGAGCAAGGGTGTGTCGATCTGATGGTGTTCACTGTTTGATAACTAAACATGTCCATCACTCAACAAAATATAGATAAATGTCCGACAAGCAGTAACTGGTAGTGTCTTTGGCAACTTATATGAGGAAAAAAATACCGCAGTTATACATGGAGAAGTGTCTGTAAGCCTGTCGGTCCTACCAACACTTTATCACATTTCTGCCCGAAAAACAGCGTCTGTCCCCGGCAAAAAACTTTAACTCACCGACTGTTTGTCACGGTGAAAAAAAAACACTTCAAAGACTTCAGTAAACTTTCCCCCCAAAAAACAGCCTCCCTCCCCGCGAGTGAAAGAGTCAGACAGTCACTGTTGGTGGCACTCCTGAAAGCATCCCAGGCTGTACAGTCCAAACATGCCTGCAGGTTCCCCACAGCTTCACTAGTCCACTGCTTTGACGTCCTCACAACAGGTTTGCAGAGCTTTAGTTTCTGCCTGTATGAGGTAATCAGTGGAGCATGATGTGGTCAGAGAGGCCCAGTGCAGCGCGGGGGACAGCGTGATATGCACCGCTGACAGTGGTGTACTGTTTGAATTTGGGTAGTTCATGGGTGAGGTTACCTTTGTTAAAGTCACCAAGCACAATCACCAAAGAGTCCAGGTTAGTCTGCTCCACACTTAGTATCTGGTTAGCTAGCACACACTGCACCTCCTGCACGTTAGTATGTGGTGGGATGTAAACACAGACCAGAATGAATGTAACAAATTCACAGGGGGAGTAGAAGGGTTTGGAGTTTATGATGAATGTTTCCAGATGATGTGAACAGTGCTGTAGGATCACTGTCACGTCATTACACCAGCCACTTTTAGTGTAAAAACAGATACCTCCACCTTTAGTTTTACCGGAAAGTTCTGTGTCGCGATCCGCTCTGAAGAGTTGGAAACCTGCCAGCTGCAGTGCAGAGTCCAGTATCAATCTGCAGAGCCATGTCTCCATAAAACACACAACAGAAGATGAAGAAAATTCTCTGTTTTTCCCCACCAGTAGCTGAAGCTCATCTAGGTTGTTGCACAATGAGCGCACGTTGGAGAGAAATATTCTTGGTAGTGGTGTGCGATGTCTGTGCTGACAGAGACGCAAGAGTGCACCAGACCGTTTCCCTCTCCTCCGGTTTTTCACCGCAAGAGCAAAGGTGAACGCACCCTTGACCAGTATGTCCAGTAATTCAACGGATGGGAGGAGAAAAGTTGGGAATAAGTCCACTGAAGTGGTTGCTCTTATGGACACGAGTTCTTCTCTATTGAAAGAGCACCAGGTGTTCAGGCAAAAATTTTAATTAACAAACAAAACAAGACAGAACAACGCGCACCAACACACCGTGGCTGCCCCCCTTGGCGCCATCTTTACAGTATGATCTATGGTTGGTTGACGTGATCTCAGCTGGGAAGCAAAGCCTCTGGTCTAAGTCTACCAACAGCTTCCAGTCGCATGCCCCGCCTAGCCGTCCAGCGTCTGGTCCTGAAGTGGAGAGTCTGGCTTGGCCCTCGCCTTCCTGGACAAATATCATTGTTGGCCGGTAGGATGAGGAAGGAGGGAGGGTTTTCATGCTCGTCTGTCGACCTTCCAGCACTGCTGCAAGACACCATAACACCTGGTTGTGCCGCCAGGTGTAACGACCTTGAGTGAGACTGGTCTTGCAGCCCACCAAGATGTGCCTGAGTGTTGCTGGGGTATGGCAGAAGGGGCATGTGGGATCTTCTCCGTACCACTGGTTGAGATTTTTGGGAGATGGCAGGACATCATAGGTAGCCTTGATGGTGAAGCTTGCCCTGAATGTCTCAATACTGTCTATCTCCCACAGCTCTTTCCAGGAGATCTTCCTCTTCTCCACTCCCTCCCATGTCATACATTGGCCTTGTTTTGCCTGAGCCGTAGCTTTGGCACACCTTGTTGCCTCCTCTTGCCAACGTATCTCCTACACAAGCTTGGGTGTAACGGTTGCCGGTGTCACAGTAGACCACGGTAAAATTCCTGACGGTGATGTTACCGTTTAAGTTTTAATTACCATGGTAACCGCCGTGGTCGATAACCACAGTGTGTAAAATTTGCAAGATACTTTATCCAAGTCTCCCTACGCAGGCGCAAGCGTGCAACATGCACTTGTTATGTAGTGAAGAAGACATGGCGGAGGAAGGACGTGATAGTAGTGGCCCTCAAGGCATTTTTCCGCCTTCAAAGAGATCCAAATCTGAAGTCTGGGCGTATTTTGGTTATTATAAGAATGCTCAGAGACAGCTGGTCGAGGATGGCAGCCCTATCTGCAGGAGCTGCAAGAAGAAAGTTGTTGCGAGGGGCGGCAACACAGCCAATTTACTTACTCATTTGCGCAACCATCACCCTCAACTGTTCAGCGAATGCAAGGTAAATTAACCTTAAGCTCGGTGCATGATGTATTTGTATGTCGAGTTTTCTCTGTATAATTTGCTGTTGTCATTCAATTCAAAACACTTTATTTGTCCCCGAGGGGCAATTTAAAAGGCATGAGGAGCAGCATCATTAAAAAAGGCCAAACAGAATATCAACAACATAAAATCATATAAAGTACTATAGTCAGTATTTTCAGTGACTGTCACAGTCAAAGTGCTCTGTGCTTCATGGTAAAGTGCTGTGTGCATTCAGTCAGATGAGGGGTAGTGATGTTGGGACAGGGAGGGGTCAGTCTGGACGGCTGTGGGGACAAAGGTGGCCCTCCTCCTTTGTGTTCTGCAGCGTGGACAGCGCAGGCTGCGGCCTGATGGGAGCCACTCAAACACTGAGTGCAGAGTGTGTGAGGGGTCTTGTAGGATCCTGTGAGCAGTGTGGATTGTTTGTTGGTCACAGAAAGCAGACAGAGCTCTAACAGGGTGTCCAATGATTTTTGGGCAGACTTTGGTGATGCTAAGTAAACATGACCGATCTTGCATACTGATGGAATAAAACCAGGAGATGAATGAAAATGTTAGGACACTCTCGATGAAGGAGTGGTAAAAGAGAATGTCTTTATTCACTCCAAACAATCTCAACTTCCTGAGCAGATATTGTCTCTGGTGGCACTTTTTCAGGATCTCCTCAGTGTTCGCGGAAGACCTCAGAAGGCCATCAAAAATTGTGCCAAAGTACCTGTATTCCTCCACCACCTCCACAGGTTCCCCCCGGATGGTGGTAGTGATGGTCTCTGCCAGTTGTCTCTGCTTGCTGGAGAATGTCACAATCACCTCTTTAGTCTGTGTTGAGTTCAGCTGGAGACAGGCGCCCTCACACCAGGTGATAAAGTCCTGAAAAACAGAGCTGTGGTGAAGGTTTAGGGTAGAGAGCAGAGATAGCAGGACTGTGTCATCAGCGAATTTAACCAGGTGACAGTTTGGCTGGGTGGACCTGCAGTCATCGGTGTAGAGGATGTAAAGCAGAGGCGATAGGACACAGCCCTGCGGGGAGCCAGTGGAATTGTGGAGGATTTCAGGGTAGGAGCCATTAACACAGTTGGTTAAAAAGTCAGTAATCCACATGGTAAGCTGGTGATCCAAATTGAACCGGGTTATTAACTTCTCGGCAAGGATGTGTGGCTGCATGGTATTGAATGCAGTAGAGAAGTCCACAAGCAGGAGCCTGGCGGTGGTGTTGGGGGTTTCCAGATGTTTGTGGATGGTCTCCAAGATGAATATCTTGGTGTTGTCCACTCCCCTGCCGGCCCTGTATACGAGCTGCAGTGGGTCCATCAATGGCTCAACAGACTTGGTGATTGAGGTTTTGACAATCCTCTCCATCGCCTTCGTCACCAAGGAGGTCAGGGCCAAAGGCCTCAGGTCATTTAGTACCTTGGTGAGGTCCTGCTTGGGGATGGGAATGACCGTGGAATGCTTCCACTTCTGGGGTACTGTGCGGAGGTCTGGAACAGCTGCTGGAATACCTCCCTCAGCTGCTCAGCACAGTGCTTTAGGGTCCACCCACAGATGTTGTCGGGTCCAGTTGCAGTGTTGGATTTGGTCCTCTTGAGGGCTCTCACTACCTCTTCCCTGCTGAAGGTGAAAGTTGAGTCATCAGGATGGAGTGTGGAGATGATGGTCTTTAGCTCTGCGCTATTGTCCTTTTCGAATCTTGAAAAGAATGAGTCGAGGTTGTTGGGTAGAGATGTTGTGTTGCAGCCAACAACCTGGATGGGTTTACGACTGGATGTAGTACAGTTCACAGCTGCCATGTTTTTCAGGCCTTGCCAGGCAGAGCAGAGGTTCCCCTGGGAAAAGGAGACCTCCACTTTGTTCTTATAGTCAAGCTTGGCCTTTTTAATGGCGCGCTTGACCTCTCGATTGACCTCCTTCTTTTCCTTCTCTGAGCCAGTGAAGAAAATCCTTTTTTTCTTATTGAGTACTTGTTTTAGTTCTTTAGTGACCCAGGGTTTATTGTTGGGGAATATTGTAATGGTTTTGGTTGAGATTATACCAGGGTCCGAAATTAATACCCGCCAAGCGCCAATGGTGGGTAAAATTTCTGTTTGGCGAGTAAATCGCGGAGGTTATCCGCCACTCTGGCGGGTAAATGTTTGTACCACAATAGTACGTAAAACTAAGAGTCTACTGCGTTTTGGGACGCACACACACACACAAAAACTGTGTGAAAGTCTCAAATGCTGCGAGGGATGAAATTTCCCTCCGCCTCTGATGCGCCTCCGGAGTTGGTATCAGAGGTGCATTATTGGCGAACCGAACCTGTATGATAACTAAACAGGTCCATCACTCAGCAAAATATAGAGAATTGTCCCACAAAGCAACGTTACAGGACCAAACAACCGTAACGTAACTAGTCTTTGGCAACTTATATGAGGAAAAAATACCGCTATTAATACCATTATTAAGTGTCTGTCCTACTCTTCGTCACATTTCTGACCGAAAAACAGCGTCTGTCCCCGGCAAAAACCTTTAACTCACCAACCGTTTGTCGCGATGACGGTCAGCCCTCCCGATCGAGACTTCAGTGAACTTTCCCGCATAAACAGCCTCCCTCCCCGCAAGTGAGAGAGTCAGACAGCATCCTGTTCATTGACGGTGATTATGTAGTTATGTAATTTAGTGCGAAAAACGTAACTTTGTCACTTTCCAGGATGTTTGGTGGGTCAGGATCTCAATCACTACATATTATAACAGCATCCATATGATTATAAACAGTCAGTGTGTACATGTTTAGATTAACAGGTGGACACGGGGAAACACGCTGGAAAAAAAACACGTCATCACCATGACGCGTACCGTCACGCATCCTTTGGAGCCGCAGCGCCAGCTTGCTGTGTAAATTACACTCTGGTTCACGTTTTACTCCGGAGCTGCTTGGCTGTGTGTGAACAACCAGCGGCGGAGAATTGACGAACTGCCACTGCGGCGATAACTCTGACTCTGAAAAGGCCTCAGCTCTGGTGATGAGCTGTTCGGTGTGTCACCAGTATACCAAAGAAAAACCCGAGACATAGAACAATTGATATAGATTTTCTTGCCTGTTTCTGACCTGTTTCTAACAAGTGATATGATCTAAATTGTGAGTTTTGTGATCTTTTGGTTGCACCTTTAGTATGAAGTAACAATGACAGTAATAATTAATAATGACAGCTGGCCAATCGAGTGCTACTGCCAGTACATCTCATTGTACCTCTGTAACGCAGACATTAAAGGACGCATTTCAAAAACAGGCTGCTTATGCGCCCTCATCACAAAAAGCCTATGACCTAAGTGCAGCCATTTCTTTCTTCATTGCTAAGGATATGATGCCATTCCAAACTGTGGAGAGGCCTGGCTTTTTGAGGCTGCTTGGAAACCCAGTTCTTCCCGGACAATCACTCAGCTCAAAACATCAGAGAGTTTTTTGAGAACATGCTGGAGGAGTGGGCAATAACAAAGACAGACCTGGTCTTGTAGTGGCAAATAAGAAACTGGGTCATCATGCATGTGAATAGATTTGTAATAGAATGGAATATCCCTTGCAGTCCCAACTGTGCTCTGATTGAGCTTGAGGCTGATAAAAGACCAATGTTTGATGCACCATTTTATAATGACAATGTTGAAATAAATGAGCAACAGGTGCTGCCACAGCTCAACCAAGGCCACAGAAGGGGCCTAAGTAAGACATTTGTAGGTTCTTTAGAGCACATCCAAGGATGAGAATAATAAGTAATAAGCCCAGGATGATCATAAAGGTAAAAGGATGGTCCAGATGGTGATGTACTCTGCTGTTGTCAGGCATAGCTGCACATCCTGGAAGTAGGCCTTGATGAGGCTTGTGAGGGCGTCTGGAACCCTGAAGTAGTCGGAAGCAGTCCAGGGGAGGTTGTGGGGCCAAAGACGTTGGCAAGGTCCAGGAACACCACATCAATCAGCTGGTTTCTTTGCAGGTATCCCGCAAGCCTGCAAGCCACAACGCTAAAAAAGATTTTTCCCTTGACATTCAGGAGGCTGATCTGGCGGAATTGATTGATTTCTGATGAGTTCTTTTCCTTTGGCATAAGGATTCCTCCAGCTCTCCGCCAGCATGTTGGTAACTCCTGATTTTGCCATGCAACCTTCATGAGCTTCCAGAGGAAGCGCAGGACATCTGGTGTGTTGTTGTAGAGCCTGTACGGGACTCCATTTGGGCCTGGGGCTGATGAGGCCCTTGCCTTTAAGCCGGTAGTGGAAGTAACCTTTGCCCAGCCACATATGCAGCTCTGGAGCTTGTGCCCTGCTGCAGCTGTTGAAGCCTCAGGTATGCTGATTATCATACTCTGTTCTGTTCCTATTTCGTTTACCGGGTTGTCTTCCGATGAGCCATCTTCAACCCCCGCTCTCGCTGACTCAGGGGTAATTTTAAAATTTCAAGCAAAATAGTAAAATATTTTGATTTTAAGTGAGAGATGGCATCCTCCTGGTTTAAATGCTAATAAAAACACTCAAAATCCACAAAACATTCCTTTCAGGTTTCTTTGTTATTGTTTAGTCGAAGTAATAGTAATAGTAATAGTTCTCTAGTGCTACAGTAGACAGTTCAGTTCAGTTTGTTCTGAAACCAAAATGACCCTCAAAGAAAAAAGAGAGAGATTTCTTATCAGTTCATTGATCATCAGGTCGTTGTAAAGTGTTACCTGACATTCCTTTAAAAATGTCTTTGATAATTATTTACACACGTTACTTACAGACTAATTGCTAAAGAATTTTGTTGACTGTGAATTACAGCTGACCAGTAGATGGCAACACAAAATATAATTCATTGCAAATAAATCAAATGTTTGTAAATGTTTTAAGATGTATTTTAACTCACAGAACTCACTTTTGAACTTTTAACAAATTACCTAAAATCACCAACTTCACTTTTAAGGGTTGCTGTTTGTATACAGACTTGAGTGAATGTGGACCTCTCCTTTAATTACACAGGCTATACAGCCCTACATGTCTTATTTAATGATGATCCTCTAGTTCCAGAGCTGACTAATGTTATTAGTCGGTGTTGACATGAACAGCTGTATGAATGTTGTGCTGACATGTGGATGGTGTCTGTAGAAGGCTGATGATGATCCACATTAACACAATGACCAAGTTACTTCATTTTATATTATTATTATTATTATTATTATTATTTCATATTTTTTATTTTTCTCTTAGTCACTTCCTACTTCGAGCTGCTATTATCTGTTATTGTTTGCACACTGTTCCTTTGTGCTGCAGTGTCAAATTGAATTTCTCCTACAGGGGATCAAGAAAGGTTCATCTTATCTGTACTCATTTTAGAGAAAAGCTCATTGATGAGCAACACATTTCAAACCTGAACACATCTGATTGCATTATAAATTAATTTTCATCTACGTTATTTATTCTTTTTACAGATTGAGGGACTGCAGTTTGTAAAAACATTTTCTCCAAATGAACAAACCTTTTGGCCTTGATCTGGCTCCATATCCTTTCACCATCTGTCCTATTTTGGCAGAATTCTGTGAGTGAACACTGGTAATTTACTAGAAATAGTGTCACTGCTGTTTGTGATTGTGTTTTTCTGTATTTGTTCCTCAGAGATGTGCAGCAAACACACACAGGCACAGGCCACAGGCTTAAGAAAAACCCTCCCCACATTGTTACAGAAGAAGCAGCGTCCTGCTTATCACATAAAAGGCTTCATGTTATCAATTCATGATCTTTATTATAAAGATGCTCTACGTGTATGCCTAATTAGAAAAGAGCTGTGGAACAGAATTTAGGTGAAAGACATTTTATGTGCTTGAAATGTTACATGTTGACTTTTGATCACTTTTGTGGACTTAGTTTACTTTTTATCTTGAAGACTTACATGAAGTCTTTCTACTCACTCTGACGTGTCAGGATATAACCTTTTTGGTTAAAACTGCTTTAAAATATAATGTGATCTGCTACTTCAGTGCTCGCTAACAACAAATATTACTAGGACCATAATATAAATTTGGACACCAGCTTTTTTAATATCCAAGAATTCAAATCATAAATTCTACCACTGACTTCCTCAATAATGAACTGGACACATTTAGGCACCTTGAGTAACCATATACTTGTTTTGTCACTTTGTGTATTTGACAGTGTTGAACCTGCATCCTGTTGAGTTCAGGTGTTTGGAGTTTCCATTTTCTAAACTTCTTCATTCTAAATCTTCTTCAGCTCTGAACAGAAACACTAAATGATTTCAAGCAGGAACATTGTCTTCTAAACTTACATCATTTATTCTTTATTCTTCATTTATTTCTTCAGATTGAGGAACTGCAGTTTGTCAGCGATCAGCTGTGCTTCTCTGGCCTCAGCTCTGAAGTCCAACCCCTCCCATCTGAGAGAGCTAGAGCTGAGCTACAACAAGCTGCAGGATTCAGGAGTGACGCTGCTGTGTGATTTTCTACAGAGTCCAAACTGTAGACTGGAGAGTCTGAGGTCAGTTCACTGACTCTGTTACTGCTAACTAATATTTGAGTTTACATTATCATACATAACTTACATTGATAAAGTTATAGATTTCCTTTGGTTCATATTTTCAGTTTTCTTGAACTAAATTTCTTCTTCAGTCACAGAGGACTTCTGTTTCTTCAAGAAACTGTAGAAAATGTTCAGTTAGTTGTTAAAGTTAATTAATGTCTATAATTTAATCTGGTAACAGAAGAACTGAACTAACATTTGATTTAAATTGATGAAGTTGAGAAGCTGAAGTAGAAATGTTTTGATTTCTGTTGATGTCAATGTGTTTTCACAAATAATGTCTGATCATTGATATTGATCCTACAGAACACACACAGATCAAAGCATATTTTCAAAAGAAGATGTTTAAAAGAAAATTCAGCTTTTTCTCCTCTAATGACAGACCTGACTGAGATCAGCAGCATGTTATTAGTCGGTGTTGACATGAACAGCTGTATGAATGTTGTGCTGACATGTGGATAATGTCTGTAGAAGGCTGCTCCTACCTCGAGCTGCTATTATCTGTTATTGTTTGCACACTGTTCCTTTGTGCTGCACTGTCAAATTGAATTTCTCCTACAGGGGATCAAGAAAGTTTCATCTTATCTGTACTTATTTTAGAGAAAAGCTCATTGATGAGGACACAGTAATGTTGAGCTACACATTTAAAACCTGAACACATCTGATTGGATTATAAATGAATTTTCATCTACATCATTTATTCTTTATACAGATTGAGGTACTGCAGTTTGACAGTGTTGACCAAATATGAATCAAGTTCTTAGTTCTCTCAGTAATATATTTTCACTCTTTAGCTGTAATATGATAAAGTTTGTATCCCTGCCACCATGTTAAGAAAGTACCAGAGACGACAGAGAGGCGTTATTTTGGATCCTACTGCTGTTGCCTTTGTTGGTTTAGACATGAGGAGTGAGACTGGTTTGGGTTAGGGTAAGATAATCAGAGGCAGAATAGGGCCAATCTTAGCAAGATAAGCAGTTGGATCCAAAATGAGGTGACAGGGAGGCACTCACATGCACTAACATGCACACAGCTCAGATCACAACACACACACTGAGAGTGTGACGTCATTCTGTGTTCAGGACACCATGACGCCATTATATCTTTACATAATTAATAGTTGTATTTTAACTTCCATCTTGTTGTGTTCAGGTGTCTACGTCCTGTCTACCAGGAAGTGAGACAGGAGTGTTTCCCTATTTTTAAGCCTTTCGACTGCTGTGCTCCCGTTTGGTCATTTCTCCTGTCAATATCTCAGGGTGTGACGAAATCTCGTGGCACGAGATCTTATGTTGTTAAAACATGTCTGACATTGAATTTGAAATTAACATAGAAGATGCCCCTGACACTTTTTAATCGTTTGTGTGGCAGCATTTTGGTACCTGGTGGAAACAATAAACGGTGACAGACTGACAGACATCAACTGCAGGAGACATAGTTAGTGGCCAAAGGTCTCAACTGCTGCCAGAAAATGTAGACAAGCTTATATTCTTGAAAAAGAACGTGACCATATCTTAGGCTGGGCAGTGTAGATGTAGCCAGCTCTCAGCTCTGTATCATGCTTGGAGGGAAATCATGTCAGTCTCTGTTTGCACATTAAGTATTGAGAGAGAACTACTTTGATTATTGTTTGCACTTAAAACAAGAAGACTAAGAAAAACTTATTTGTACTGTTTTTATTTTTCATTTTCAATTTGTGGAGAGGAGTTCAGTTAGAAGATCACACAGCTTCAATTAGAAGTTAAAAGCTCACACATACTTCATACACAGTGATAAGGTCTGAAGAGACTCATAAGAAATCACACAGGAGAGAAGCCAGTCGGTTGAGTTTGAGGTGAAACCTTTTACAGTTCTTACATATTGTTAGTGTCTTTTACTGCATATGATAATTCATACTCAGTCACAAAGTAGAGCTGAAGTGACTTCTTCATTCTAAACCTTCTTCAGCTCTGAACAGATTATTACACTAAATGATTTCAAGCAGGAACATTGTCTTCTAAACTTACATCATTTATTCTTTATTCAGATTGTGGAGCTGCACTTTGTCAGAGATCAGCTGTGCTTCTCTGGCCTCAGCTCTGAAGTCCAACCCCTCCCATCTGAGAGAGCTGGACCTGGACTACAACAAGCTGCAGGATTCAGGAGTGGAGCTGCTGTGTGATTTTCTGCAGAGTCCAAACTGTAGACTGGAGACTCTGAGGTCAGTTCACTGACTCTGTCACTGCTAACTAATATTTGAGTTTACATTCATACATAACTTACATTGATAAAGTTATAGATTTCCTTTGGTTCATATTTTCAGTTTTCTTGAACTAACTTTCTTCTTCAGTCACAGAGGACTTCTGTTTCTTCAAGAAACTGTAGAAAATGTTCAGTTAGTTGTTAAAGTTAATTAATGTCTATAATTTAATCTGGTAACAGAAGAACTGAACTAACATTTGATTTAAAATGATAAAGTTGAGAAGCTGAAGTAGAAATGTTTTGATTTCTGTTGATGTCAATGTGTTTTCACAAATAATGTCTGATCATTGATATTGATCCTACAGAACACACACAGATCAAAGCATATTTTCAAAAGAAGATGTTTAAAAGAAAATTCAGCTTTTTCTCCTCTAATGACAGACCTGACTGAGATCAGCAGCATGTTATTAATCTGTGTTGACATGAACCGCTGTATGAATGTTGTGCTGACATGTGGATGATGTCTGTAGAAGGCTGATGATGATCCACATTAACACAATGACAAAGTTACTCCACTCATTTTAGAGAAAAGCTCATTGATGAGGACACAGTAATGCTGAGCTACACATTTAACAACTGAACATATCTGATTGGATTATCAATTAATTTTTAACTCCATCATTTATTCTTTATTCAGATTGATGAGCTGCAGTTTGACAGAGATCAGCTGTGCTTCTCTGGCCTCAGCTCTGAAGTCCAACCCCTCCCATCTGAGAGAGCTGGAGCTGAGCTACAACAAGCTGCAGGATTCAGACATGGCGCTGCTTTGTGATCTGAAGGAGAGTCCAGACTGTAGACTGGAGACTCTGAGGTCAGTAGAGGGTTGGAGTCAGTTCATGTTGGTTTTAGCGGTATTGTACTAAACACAGTATCAAAGTAAAGATCCAGTATTTCCTGCTTTCCTCAGTGAAGCTGTGAGAGGAGAACGGTGACAGGCTTCATGATTGGACAGAAAAGCAGAGAGAGAGCAGTCAGCCAATCAGACGAGCCAGAAGCTTGTTGTGATCATGTGTTTGAGTTGATGTGAAGACGACTGTTGTTGTTGTGTTCATGTCTACAGGAAATAAAGCTGGATCACAGCTGACAGCATCACAGGATGTAGACAGTGTCCTCATTCATCAAACTGTCGGAGCATCAAATCTGATCTCAAAGTGTTTGTTCTCTCATTTGATCAGTTCATCTTGGTCACAGCTCTCAGATCAGTCTGACTGAAGCCTGTAAATCACTGGCTCTTATTTCAGAGAACCATCATTACATTTAGTAACCATGTGGTCTTTATACGGACCAGAACCTCTGTTGATGTTTTACTGTTCAGTGTAGGACCTTTAACATTATATTTATATCTGCCCATGTGTCATTTGATTTGTCCAAATATTTTGATAACAGACTCCATATTTACATATTTGTCATGTAATGTTTCCAAAGTAGATGAAATATTTAAATGTGAGTGAGACTCTGGTTTTTAACAGCAGTAAGTGAGTTGTGAGTATCTCTCTGTTTCTGCAGTAATGATGCGTTCAGGGACTGTCAGCAGTTTATTTCCACTGTGTCCTTCAGTGAAACCTGCAGAGTAAACACACTTGATGTCCAAAGTGTCTGCAGGTCTGTGAGCTTCACTCCAACATGTTAACATGAGAGCTGAAGGAAGCTGGCTACGCTACACAGCCGCTCCACTTGTGGTCTGAACAGGACTGAAGTCCTGCTGGTCTTTTATCACTGACTGACAGCTGATGGAGGGAGTCTCTGTAAACACTCATTTATCACTTCTACTGTCTCTCTGCTTCTCTCATCAGATGGTGGCCGTGATCTCTGTCAGCGTGATGAGAAAGGTGGAGGTGTTGAGAGGATCAGCTGTGTCCTGATGATCCAGAGAGGTTGAAGCAGCACCATCAGCTGGTGGGTGGAGAGGCTCTGACTGGGCCGTGTTACTGGGAGGTGGAGTGGAGAGGAGAGCTTCATCCAGCAGTGACTGACAGACCAATCACAACAAGTGGAGATGACTGTCAGTGCTGCAGTGTGAACTGCTCTGAGATCAGCTCCACTGTCACACACAATGTACCGTCCAGCATCATCCCTGTGTTCCTCTGGATGTGACAGAGTATCATCAGTGTATCTGGACTGCTCTGCTGCTGCTCTGTCCTTCTACACAGTCTCTGCAGACACACCGACACTCCTCCACTCCCTCTGCTCCACACTCAAACACCTCCTCCACCTGGAACCTGGATCTTTATTCTTTTATTCACTCACATCTTCTCAACACAAAGCGTCTCAACAGATTAATCTATCGAGGCGTGTTTATCACCACATAATCGAACATTGACACTTTTAATTGGATATTTCCTTGGTGCAGTTAATCTCCACATATTCCTGAATAACAGTGGAGATTAATGCAGTACTCTGTGTATACTGCCACTGAAAAAGACATCAGTGATGTTGTAGATGTTAACTGACATTCATTTGAATGTAAAATCAGCATTTTAACAGATGAATTTATGATGTAATATATGATATAATAAATGATGGCATTGTTTTGTGGCTGTAACTGATGACCATGGAAGAAAGAACATGTTGATTTCACGGATGTTATTTAGTGTTTTTATGGTTTTGTAACACAGTCTTCTCATATGATGGAAATGTTGTAAAGCAAACAAACAATGCACACATATTAAACACCAGAGTCACATTTTTGGTGGTAACGTCTTTTATTAATGCTTTAAATTCTGTCTCAGAAAAGTGAGTATATAAAAAACTTGATTTCCTCACAGCAGAAACACACTTCAGATGTGTCCAACAACTCAGAACAAGGCTGTGATGCACAGTTACAGTTTCAGTCCCACTGGGACCATCAATAATAAAACATAGGATCATGAAAAAAGTGTGTAAACGTAGGAACCTGATTATATTTATTTTACATTATAAAGTTTTTAAGGGAAGATTTTTGTTTTCAGGAATATTTTGCTAAATTTTGTCATTTTCCATAAGAAGAAATCAGCAGGAAAGACCAGGAATCTGGAGACTTGGGTCACGACAGACGAGCTGTGTGGGGCCATTTTATATCAGAAATGTTTGGTGGACGACCAAACTTCAGCCCACTTTTCATCAGCATGGGGGCGAGTAGATAAAGACTGACTTTTAATTTTGGATGAACTTCTTATTGAACAAACTGTATGTAACAGTATATATTAAACAATGTCATCAGACTAGATTCAAACAGAAAATGTTGGTTTTCAAGCTAGAAGAAGTTGATTCTGATGAGAGACTGGATAATGCAGCCCAAACAATGTTTACATGACATTTCTTTCTCTGTAATTTAGCCTTTATACTAAATAAACTAATGAACGACGAGTCTGTTGTAGATTAAAACATAATTTGCTGTCCAAGTATAACGGTATACCTCATGGTGACTTTACAAACCACATCACTGATGCGTGTTACCAACACCATGAAGAACAGACACACAAAACAGGAAGACAACAAGACAAACTTACGTATTCTACATTGCGCAATTATATCGTCTCAGAGAATCAATCAACGGATAAACAGATGAACAATTAATAACATCCTGCAGTGGTGCTAAAAATCACAGGTCAGAGCAGCCAGACTGGTGAACCTGTCAAATCCACATACTGAGCTTTCAAATGAGTTGGTTCAAATAAAAGGATCAGGAGCTTTAAGAATGTTTTTAAGTGGTCTGGAAAAATCAACATTGTCTCCTAGGAAATATGTTTCAGTTGCACTAAATAGTTTTTCCAGTTACATTAGCTGCCTTGTTTCTTAAATATAACGCTGTATTTATTAACTGCATCAGAGATGTACAGGAGGCCTGTGGTCAGAGTGGATGTCTGACATACAAAGTTCAGGACATTCACATTCAGATATTTGTGTTAGGAAACAAAAGCACTTGGGTTCAGTTTAGCGCACATCAAGGTTTTGTTTCAGCGTGAACACAAGTTGAGTGTGGAGTCACTGCAGACTGTATTTATGATCTTTCTCTAAAGTCAGCGCTTCTGTCGCTTCAACAAGCACTAAAAGTTCAATAACGCTGCAGTCAGTGAAACAGAAATTATCCTGCAAGATCGGATACTTTAGTGGAAAACTAGATTAAATGTTGCTGGTTAAACTCTTACTGAAACTCACAGTATGAACATTTTTGCAACTTGCCAGATACCTTTAAAATAACATTTTGTCATTACGTTGGAAAAAACAAACGTAAACCAATGCGGCATCACGTTTCCTTCAAAACTCATCTGCTGTTGCAAACTTGTTGTATATAATTAGTAGGGGACAAGAAAACACTTTGAAGAGGTCTGTAATGAATTAAGAATATATTGATGTAAGTGTGAAGATGATTTAAAGCTTACGTGTAGTATTTACATGACCATTAGCATTTTAATGTGTCTGTGTGTCGTCTTTTATCAAGTCTTACCAAGGTTAACTAATCAATGTGTAATCACCTTTCTGGCTTCAGTGGTCTGACTGGAACTAAAGAAAATAAGTAAAAAAAATCATAAAACTTAAAATTAAAATGAGAATGGCACTCAGTAGAGTGCATACCTCCACCGAGGGCAACAATCCCCTGTATACACAACAAATGATACTCACTCATAGACACCAGCCACGTAAATATGCCTGATTATTTTCATCAAGATCTTTGCATTATTCTCTGAGGAAATTGACACAAATGTTGCGATGTTAAAGAAAGTGAGAACATATTCCCTGACGCTTCCCCTCGAGTGGCCACTCTTCCAGGATTCATTCCTTTTAACGGCGTCGTAACCTGTAAAATATATCGACATAAATGATGACAGATTGAGGGACAGCACAACCTGGTGTAATATGAACAATGAGAAGTGAACTTACAGTTCAGGACTGAATCTAGAAGTGTGGAGGATATCCTTTACTGCTCGTCCTCACGCACACAAGTCTGAAATTAGATTTAAAGATCAGCACATGTGATATTAAGTTCTGCATGAGGCCATAAAACAGACAAATAGTTCACAGTTCATCAGACTCATCTTCCAGATCTATTGTGTCACTGAGAGCTGAAGCTTTTTCTATGGAGGACGATTTCACCAAGAATTACACATTCCACACATTCTTCTTCCTTCTCAAAACCTGGTGTCTACTTTACCCACAATGCAACTTAGCCACTGAGTGACATCACGGGAGGCAGTTTCAGATTACATGCAGCTTCCTCTGAAGGCTTTATACTACTGTTTTCACATATGCAGTGGTCCTGTTAACACACTGTATTGTGTAAAAATGGTGGAGTTGCCCTTTAACACATGCTGTATGTAGACGTGATCTCACTTTGCGACTGAAGGCTCCAAGTTGAAGTTGAAGTGGATCAGCTCTGCAGATTGATTCTGTGTCGTCAGCAGATTAATGACTGTTGTAAACTCCACTCTGCCGATGTGTTTGTCGCCACTGAAAGACAATTTAAAGTGACCGTTACTTATTCTGAAACAGTGAGATGTAGTGAAACAGCCACATAAAGTCAGGGAAGTGACTCCGTCTTATCAGTTATAAACCATTAACTACTGGTCAAAGCAAAGCCTGAGTGTACTGAGCTGAGCCAGGGTCTGTTTCATTGTTGAGGAGTTTAAAGGAACAGTTCACCCAAAGATGAACATTCAGTCATTATCTACATAAAGTCAGGTGACGTAGTTTTCAAAACATTTGTGGAGCTTCACAGGAAACAGCATGGCAGCATTCTGCTAAACAACTGAAGTAGCTGGAGACTTGATTTAAAATGTAAAAAAGTCCCAACTGGACTTTTAAAAATGAACCCTCATGTTGATGTAAAATGTAAATGATGAATCTCACTCTGCAGGCAGGAGGTGACGGCTGAGAGGCGACAGGTTGAGCCGCTCGGTGTTTCTGCAGCGGCTGGAGGCTGCAGACTCTGCCGCCTGCTCGTCTGCAGGGTTTGAATCCTCCGATTCATCACGGAGCCTCATTCTGACGCCAACTCATCACCTGATGAACAACAACAACAGAAACACAGACAGGACTGTGGTCCAGTGGTGGAGGAGTGTTCACATCCTTTAATTAGGTTCAAGTGGCTTCAGTGCAAACGAAGGAGCAAAGGAACTGAGATTAATAAGATTTCAAGGAAATTAAAATAATCCTTCCTGGAAAATCTACAGTCAAAATTACCCAACTGCTGCTGCAGCCAAATGTAGCTCTGAGCTGATATCTGAAATCAAACTACACATTAAACATTAAACTCTGAGGTGACTTCATGTCATGCTTTTATAAAACCAACTTCAAAGTGTCACATTTAATTGTCAGTACCTGTTTCCCTTTGCCTCCAAATACAGATCATTCATCAGTGCAGATTTGAAAAGGCTTTTCCTGTAGTGGAGGATTCAGACAGCAGCTGCACGTAGACCGATCCTTCTTTTAAAAGTTGCTTCATCACACTCTGCAGATTAAAACGTCCCCGGAGCTTCAGATACGTTTGTCTTCCCTCCTGTTCTCTGCTGAACTTTGTCCTCTCGTATCTAAAAATAAAGTCAGAGGACATTTATTTCCTTGTGGCAGGATGTCGTCACGTAGACACTCCCCGCTGGACCACATTAACCAGCTGCAGTGAGATTAAATAATGAGGAATTCAAGCGAGGTTTAAATGACACGTACGCAGACATTTCATCACATTGATCCCTTTTAATGACGCACTCGGGTCGAACTGGAAGAAGCGGTTTGTTTTTTACTGACAACATTTTAACAACAGGCCAAAAAATGTGAGAGCATCATCAGAGGCACACCTGTCCCAGCTGCACTGTCACGCTGTGGAAGTGATGTTCATTTTTATGGGACAATGATTGTCTTGTATTTGTGATCTGGATGATCTGAGTCTCACTTTATTTCACTTTTGTTCAAATGATTAATCTTCTGCAGCACTGCACTGTAACTGTTTTTCTTTTCAACTGTTCACTTGAAACAATCTGTTATTTTCTTCATTAAGCTTCATTTCATTAATATGTATCCTGTTTATCAATGATTGTATTATTTTATAGAGCCTGTCTTGTGTTTTATGGATCTTGTCTTGATGCCTTTCTGTGTCTCATGTGAAACACTCCAATAACCTTGTTGCTGAACGATCTGTCCTCTGCTGTCAATCATCCATATTTCCATCTGATGAGAGAGAAGCTTCCTGTTTGTCCGCCTCAAGATTTCCATCCAACATTTCCAGTTTGCGCCTGCACACGTAGTTTCCACTCCAAAACATCTTGTGCCCTCCAGATTGTTTCCTCTGAGCACAAGATGAATTCCAGCGTGCAGAAAACATCATTTAAAGCAACAATATGTGTTTTTTTTTGGAGACAGATGGTTAATTGTTGAGTCTCATCCTCAGGTCGTCAAATACTGACGCTTTGGGTTGGTGACTTGGGTCAACCGAAGCTACGTTTAACTGTGATGCTACAGTTGAATTGAATGGAGAAAAACAAAGTGTCCATGTGTTACATGAATAAATTGGTTTTACAACAAAATCACTAAAACATATAGTAAGTCTTTGTTAAAGGGTCGTGATGCCTCTCACAAGATTGAAATCAAACACAGAGCTGCTGAAACACGTCAGGAGTTTATAGATGTCATTTCTTGGAGACAGGGTTGCTACAAGACTGGGCCATGAAAAGAAGTAATGCTGCCTGATAAGTGGAAGAAGTTGTCATTGTTCTTTATTGATTCAGATTAATGAAGGAATGTGAGCTTCATTTCATTTTCTCTCAAAAACCAGCAGACGTGCAGTGAATCTGGGTTTCTCTGGGCCCTTTGGCCTGTGCCTGGTTTGTGATCCGGTCTTGGTGCTGTCCTGACAACAAGCATTTACTCCAGTGAACACCCACCGTCTGCTGCAGTCTGGACTTCAGCTTCTCCTCCGTCATGGCAGAGTGAAATCAGAGAGTCAAGTTCTCGCTGTTTTTCTATCTTTCAGCTTGACTGGAAAGAACTGGTTTCTTTGCTACTTGACATTTTTTGACAGGATGCCAGGTTAGCGTTCACCTGATGCCACACCTACAGAAGACAAGGCAGGTTTATTTATACAGCAGCATTCACACACACGCGATACCAAGTGCTTCACAGGAGCACAGAAATACAGCAGAATTCACATGCATTTAAAAGACCAAAAAAACAAGAAGCAAATACATAGTGACAGATTTAAATAAAGTTGTGTATGATATTTCAAAATCTATCCTTTGACACAGGAAACCTCTGCGGTGATGTGCTCCACCCTCTTGGTTAGCGCGGAGAAGCTTATGCAGGGACGGTTGATCTTTTACTAAGATACATGAGCACTTCAAAAAGTGAAAGTGCAGTTGATGTTTCCAGTTCGGCCTCATACTGACTCTCTAACAAACAGAGGGTTCATTAAGTTAAAGCTAATGTTTTTGTATAAGGTTATTATGTAATTTTTTTAAATGCTCTTTGGCTCTGATGCAGCATGTAATCTGCAAGGTAACTAAAGTTATTTAGTAAATGTACTTAGTTACATCCCTCACTGTCTCCACATCAGCTCTCTTTATGACAACATAACTGTAGATTAACACATTTAATTGGATGTGTTCTGCTTTCTGTTGCAGCTCCCCCCTCTGGAACGAGGGAGTAGTGCAGTTAATTTCCACATGTTTCTGATGAACAGTAGAAGTTTATATTGCAGAGTGAAGTTCTGCTTATTACCACTAATATCAGCTGTGTCATTTTATAATAAATGAAGTGGATCAGATCTGAACACAGTCTGGATTCAGTCGAGGCTTTACTGAATCTTCTGGACTGACTTGTGTCTGGATTCTGGTGCAAAGTCAGCAGCTTCATATTTCATCTTTATATAATGTTTGATATTAAAAAGATGTGTTAAACATGCTGATTCTACACTTTATATTCATTAATCGTGTCTGCAAAACAATTAGAAGGACACAGAAATATAAAAATATCTTGATTTTTACAGAAAACAAACAAATCCTGTTTTTGACTTTAAAGTATGTGAAGTTTGTCAGAGTTTTATGTGAGACCCTGCTGGTTTTCACATCACATGATCAACACAGACACATGAAGTCAACCTGTGGAGCTTTTTCTCACACACATCATTGTTGAAGCTGACGTCATCAGCACCGTTCATGTTCTGTTGCTCCTGCTGGAGCTGCTCTCTGCCAGCAGATGTCACCATTTCCACTGGTTTGTGTGAATGGATCCAGGCTCTGTGTGCAGTACTGAACTGGTGACGTCAATACTTTCCTTCTGACTGACTTCATTTTACAAACATCTCAAGTGTCATTATAATTGAATTGAACTTGATTTAAAAGATTGTTTCGGTGAGCTTGTTCTGGGTTTTAGTGTTTGTTTGACATATTTGTATTATATTTTGATGTGTTTTATGTTCACGTCTGTTTATGTTGAGTGCTTCTTCAGGCTTTTTCCCTTCAGAACAACAACAAAGTTAAAGCCCCAGTTGAAATGATCAGTATGGAGCCGTGATCACTACATGCAGTCACATGAGAAGTGAAATCAAGTGTAAAGTGTCGCCACTGTTATGAACTATTGAGTCTTTGTTAGTGTTATAAAGAGTCCAGTTCAGACCTGCTCTATATGAAAAGAGCCCTGAGATAACTTCTTTTATCGCTTGTCTCTATAGAAATAAAAGTGACTGGACTCTGGGTCTGTTCTGACTTTGAATAAAACTTGACCAGGCTAAGTCTCACTTTGCTAAATCCACATCAAAAATCAATTTGTGTCAAATAAAAGCAGCTGGACTGTCATTTTGAGCTCAATCCAACATGAGAGTAAAGGTGTGGAGCAACAGCTGACACTAAACTGTGTTTAGAGAAAACTAAAGATTTAAAGAAATGTTTCACATGAATCTTGTTCAGACACCAGAACACTCAGCAGGAATTAGTCTCATGGACATCTGTGGTATCTTATAGATTAATAATATTTCTCTTTCCTGTTTGCTTCTTGAATACAAAACATGTTGATGTTTTCTCTGGCTCCTCAGTCTTCATTCTGTCTCCACAACAATATCCATGTTTGCTTGCTGCCAGTCGTCTTCTTCACTGTTTCCTGACACATCGCTGCATCTGGTGGTGTGTTGTGTGACAAAACGTCTGTTTTAAATTCAACATGTAGAAAAAGATGTTTTCTCCACATATTTTTGAGTTTATTTAGTTTAGTATTTTGAGTGAAAACGTGAAGAGATGTCCTGAAACGTACTGTAGCTTCCATCTTCCAAATGAGTTTGTGATGATGTGTGTTTTTATGAAGAGTTGAACGGGAAAGTGACAAAGTTGTTCTGGTTTTACAAAGACGACTGCAGCAGCAACATGTCTGTGAAGAAGCTGTTCCAGGACAAAGCTCACGTTGAAGAGCTGAACGTTACCAAATACTTCTTCAGCTCATCTGCAACCACAAACAGTGTTCAAGGGAGGTGAACTCAGCTGAGTAGGGGAAGTTTGTCTAACATAGTCTGCTGTGTTTGGTTTATCTATGTTAGTTTGAGCTGTTCAAGCAGAGGGAGGTCATTATGGAGAAAGCCTCTACTGAAGTAGAGCACATGTGATTTCCAGTAAATGACCAGTGGAGGAGCAACACAGGGAGGGGACATGATGTGTTCAGACTCCATTTTACTGTGGTCAAGCCCACCATCACTCCGTTATTTTGAGGTGCCTGTATATAGTAGATATTACGGTAATGCAGTTCAAGAACAGAACTCAAAATAAAAGCATTGACCCATGAATGCAATTTCATATGTATTCAGTCAGTTAGTCGGTTAATTAATTGATCAATTAGTTAATAAATTGAGCATTTAAGTAATTTATTCATTGATTATTTACTTAATTCATTTTACCAATTCACAGCCATTCACAGCCATCAGACTGCTTAACCTGGACACTTAACAACCACTTGTTTGCTTTTGTAAATATCTTATTGATTTTTGTAAATATCTTGTGTTTTTCTACTTATTTTCTATTTAATATTTCTATGCATATTTTTATTCTTACTTGTACTTTGCACCTCGAGCTGTTGTAATATGTTAATTTCCCCCGTTGTGGGATAAATAAAGACAATCTTAATCTTAATCTTAACCAATGTAGGGCTTTAATTTTGAGGTTCCTCATCAGAAGCTCCTGATATTGTGTTTATTTTTACATTTGACTAATTATTCACACAATTGAAATGCCACGGCCTCCATCTTTTAAGGCTTCAATGTGATCAGAATTATGATGGTAACATGAATTAAGTAAATTATTAATGAATGAATTCCTTAAATGCTCACTTAATTAATTAACTAATGATCAATTAATTCATCAATTAATTAACTGACTGACTGAATACATGTGAAATTGCGCTCATAGGTCAATGCTTTTATTTTGTATTCGGTTCTTGCACAGCATTACCGTAATATCTACTATATACAGGCAGTAGTGGCACTACTATATACAGGCAGGATTCTGGAGTGAAGGCGGGCTTGGCCACAGTTCCATTTAGAGTCAACAGAGCAGCTGGAGGAGGAAAAGACGTCTGAGGCAGGGTGAGTTTTATTTCAACATTATTGTTTTACAGTCAAAATCTCTGATTCTGAATTCTGAATTCTGGTGTTGCAAAGTCTCTGATTTATCTGTGAGTACAGCGGGATTGGCAACAAAATTCACATTGAACAAGCGACAACAAGCTCATATTTAAAGAAAACTGACCAGGAACTGGAAGTTTTTTAGTGTGTGTGTGTGTGTGTGTGTGTGTGTCTGGGTTGAACCTCTTCAACAGACTTTTCTCATGACCCTTGTGCTCTGACCTCAGTCAGTGTTATGTTGCTTATTTCTCAGACTGACTCAAGTCCAGAAGCAACAGCAGTTTTGTTTTATGAATGTTATTGTCAATATTTTGTCTGCCGCTTCAGGTTCACCTGACAAAATAGTTTAACAGTAAAAGGTTTTCACTAATAAAGCCTCGATTAAAGTCTGTTTTATGGACTTGGACTTCACTGTTCACTCATTGAAGATATTGTGTTATATATATATTGTACCAAAGTATCCTGTACTGTCCTGTTGGTCAGAAGGATCCAGATTGCTGTTTCAGCATTAACATATTTTGTTATAACTCAACACTAAGAACTAGATTCTTTTAGACATTTAACCTCTGACATTTAAAGGCTGAAACCCAGTTGCAAAGACACAAAATGTTTTCTGTAGAAATTTCAAGTGAAAGATTCCAGAACAAACATTTTATTAGAGTTTTTGCATCATTTCCAATTTAACATGAGTTGTTATAAAACTATTTAAAAACATATTAAGAGCTGTTATTTATTCAGACCTGCCAACATGTATGCATTTTTTGTACTCTGTTCAATCTAGTTCAATCTATGAAGTTGATTCTGCCGCTGAGCCACAACAATCTGCATGTAAGTGGAGTGAAAAGCTTTTGGCCAATTAGAGCGCTACATTTCAGGTCCATTTCAGGTCCTTCCTTCCTGCTGCTCTCAGAGTCTACAACCAGCACTGCTCCCAATAGACCTCACTGTGCACTGTGCAATAAAAAACTCTGCACATATCCACACACTTTCTGGCTTGCACAAATTGGACAATTTTTAATATCCATATTTATTATTTATTGTTTGTAAATAAAAATACCAACTGTTTAAACTTACACTGTCCATTTTATAAATAATAAATACTATGTCATATTGTAAATGCTAATTTCATATTGTAGATATTATGTATATACCAGTTAAATTCTATTTCTTATCTCTCATTATATTGTTTATTTTTTACTTTTATTACTGTTTAAGTGTGATACTGTCCTTTGGCTGCTGTGACAAAGAAATTTCCCGATTTGCGGGACAAATAAAGGAATTCTGATTCTGATTCTGATTCTGATTTCAACACCCTCGCCCGCCTGCCCCTCCAAGCCAAATGCTTCGCGCGTTCAATTCAGTGCCTCAAGCAAGCCAGGGTGTCCGGATAACCGATAACCATCCCTATAGTTCTCAGCCAACGCAAATAGCATTGAAAAGGTAAAATTAAGACGTTGAGTTTACCCAACGGTGTTGTTAACCAAAGTTCATCGATGTTGTGTATGTGTTGCAAATAGTAGGCTAACCTTAACGTTTCTCCGAATCAATTACTAGCCCTTTTCACACAGAGACGCCGCATGAAAGACGTTCTCATAAAATTTCTTGAAGGTTGGCAGTCTGTTTATTGTAGGACTAGTCAACGAATTTAAAGTAGACAAAGCAATTATTGTCATAAAGTGACCTCACTAAAAACCTGAGCAGTGATCCAGGTACATGACAACAATAAAGAAATAACGTCTGCAGGAAGGAAGTGGAGACTTTGAGTGGACAGAGCAGGACATCATACTGAGGGACGTCCCTTTAACTAGACATAGACATGGCCGATCTTTGTAAATGTCACTTTTGTTTAGCATCACATTGGGTGATGAGTCTGCAGGCTTCACCATCTCCATTTTACACCCTCCTCCACTGCATCTTGTTTCACCTGTTTGTCTTCCTTGTCTTCATGTTGTTCTCCTTCCATGTGCTACATATTTACCTCAGTGCTTTCTGAAGTACAGAAGATGAGTGATTGTGTGGAGGAAGAGGAAGACAGAGCAAAGTCTCCAGTCTCCAGCTGTCTGTCTTTGAAGAGTGACCGGTCCAAAGAACCACCTCAGAACTTCAGTAATGAACCTGGACCCTCAAACACACAGTAAGAAGACTGCCATGTTTTTATTCACCAAACTGTCAGTATCAGCAATGTGTGTATTTAGAACTGCATATTGATAATTTAACAGTGATTCACATCAAATGAATACAAACATGTTGGTGTTTCCAGAAGTCACGACCAAGTCAGTACCAAAGAGCCAAGAATTACAACTTTCACTGAATGTCAGGATGAGGAAACTGGAAACTGTCCCAAAATCTTCACTCTGAGATTGTTTTTACCTTCATAAAACCTTTTTTATCAAACACAATTGTTGACAAAAGAAAAAGGATTTTCCTTTATCTCTTCAGAAAGACAGAAGGAAGTGTTTCTGTGGAGGAGCAGCTGTCCTGTTGTGCTTTGTGTGAGGACGTCCTGAAGGATCCAGTCTCAACCAGCTGTGGACACTGGTTCTGCAGACAGTGCATCACCTCATACTGGGACCAGTCTGCTTCACCAGGAGACTCCACCTGTCCCCAGTGTGGAGAAAGATCCAGAACAAGAGCTGCACTGCAGACAGTCAGTCAGACTTACACTGTACAAAGTAAGACTGTACATCTGTCTGCTGATGTCTTCACGTCTGGAAAAAAGGAACTGTTTTATTTAATCAAGATTCTTGCTCTCAATTTAATCCCAGAATATTTTTTCTCTTTCAGCTGATAGTGTTCTGCAGGAGGCTTTAGATGAACATAAGATCAGTCTGAGGAGGAGATGTGAACATGTGCCTGAAGGAGGTGATGAAACAGGAAGTGGAACCCTCCTCAACAGGATCTACACTGAGATCTACATCACAGAGGGACAGAGTGAGGAGGTTAATACCCAACATGAGGTGAGGCAGCTAGAGACAGCTTCCAAGATGGTGACCCTCCATGACACTCCAATCAAGTGCTGCGACATCTTTAAAGCCTCACCTGACCAACAGAGACACATCAGAGTGGTTCTGACCAACGGCGTCGCTGGCGTTGGAAAAACCTTCTCAGTGCAGAAGTTCACTCTGGACTGGGCAGAGAGCTCCGAAAACCAAGATGTCAGTCTGCTGGTTCTGCTTTCATTCAGGGAGCTGAACCTGATTAGACATAAGCAGTACAGTCTTCTCAGGCTGCTCCATGTTTTCCATCCAACATTAAAGAAGGTGACAGCAGAGAAGCTCGCTGTCTGTAAACTTCTGTTCATCTTTGACGGCCTGGATGAAAGCAAACTTTCACTGGATTTCAAGAACAGGAAGGTCGTGTCTGATGTCACACAGAAGTCATCAGTCAGCGTGCTGCTGACAAACATCATCAAGGGGAAGCTGCTTCCTTCGGCTCTCGTCTGGATAACTTCCCGACCTGCAGCAGCCAATCAGATCCCTCCTTCATGTGTTGACAGGGTAGCAGAGATACGAGGCTTCACTGACAACCAGAAGGAGGAGTACTTCAGGAGGAGGTTCAGTGATGAAGATCTATCCAGCAGAATCATCTCACACATCAAGACCTCCAGGAGCCTCCACATCATGTGTCTGATCCCAGTCTTCTGCTGGATCACTGCTACAGTTCTGGAGCACATGTTGACTACAGACCAGAGAGGAGAGCTGCCCAAGACCCTGACTGACATGTACTCACACTTCCTGCTGGTTCAGACAAAGAAGAACAAGAACAAGTATGATGAGGGACGTAAGACAAGTCCACAGGAGCTGACGGCAACTGACAGGGAAGTTCTTCTGAAGCTGGGGAGGCTGGCGTTTGAACATCTGGAGACAGGAAACATCATGTTCTACCAAGAAGACCTGGAGCGGTGTGGTCTTCATGTCACAGAGGCCTCGGTGTACTCAGGAGTTTGTACAGAGATCTTCAGAAGAGAGAGTGTGATCCTCCAGAAAACAGTCTACTGCTTTGTTCATCTGAGCGTTCAGGAGTTTCTGGCTGCGGTCTACAAGTTCTACTGTTACACCAGCAGGAACACGAAGGTCCCGGAGGCTTTCCTAAGAGAGTGTTTTGGTGGAGGCATTGCTGGCCATGAGACCCGTTACTTATCCCTGGGTGGCTTCTTGAGGAGCATCATGAAAAAATCCCTTGAAAGTAAAAATGGTCACCTGGACTTGTTTGTTCGCTTCCTTCATGGCCTCTCTCTGGAGTCCAACCAGAGACTTTTAGGAGGTCTGCTGGGACGGACAGACAACAGTCCAGAAATCACCCAGAGAGCCATCAACAACCTGAAGAAGGTGAACAGAGATGATGTCTCTCCTGACAGAAGCATCAGCATCTTCCACTGTCTGATGGAGATGAACGACCACTCAGTTCATCAGGATATCCAAGAGTTCCTGAAGTCAGAGAACAGATCAGAGAAGAACCTCTCTTTGTTCCACTGCTCAGTTCTGGCCTACACGCTGCAGATGTCAGAGGAGGTTCTGGATGAGTTGTACCTGTGGAAGTACAACACATCAGAGGAGGGACGACAGAGACTGATTCCAGCTGTGAGGAACTGCAGGAAGGCTGTGTGAGTCCAGATGTGATTATCAACATTATAAATCAGTGTAGATTAGCACTTCAATTCTTCAGATATACAAACTATTAAATAATTTATTTTGAAATAGCGCTTACATTTTTAAATACAATTTGGATTATTTAAAAAAAATGTTTCACTTACCATGAGTGCAACAATGTAGATTTTTCAGTTGGATGTGTTTATAGCTGTCAGGTTGTTGAACTCAGTTATTCCATTTATTTCTAATGATCATTAAATTTGACAGTTTTTCTTCTATTAATCTTTTTTTGGGTAATAGAAGAAACCCTGGTGAAACTACTGAAAGAGGTTTTTTTAACCACTATACTTAATAGTTTAAAATAAGATCCTTATCATTTTTCATGTGATGTTTCTAAAGTCCTTGAGAATTTCTTTCATGCAGTTGTTATCATTATGTCGGTTTAGAGACATTTCACAGTGAGCAAATGGACCAAAAAGTTCCAGCTCAAATTAAAGGTTCTACTTTACCTTTTATAACTGACATGAGATTTTTTTCTTAATTGACTCGTATTTAGTTTTAATCTTTTACATATTTTTGTTCTGTAGAATCAGAATCAGCTGTATTTGGCCAAATATGTGTGGACATACAAGGAATTGACTGCAGTTTATCATTGCTCTTAGTGTAGTTACACAGAAGAGACATTCAGCTGGAAAGGAATACACCAAAACTGAACAAAGAAATGGATGAAACGTGAAGAATAAAGAATTGTGAATGGTCAGGACTGCAGTGTACAATAGCATCTGAAAAGACAGTAGGTGTATAAATCAAAATCACCAATGCCAATACCAAAAAAGTCTAAATCATATAAGTCTTTATAGAAGTCAACTGATCTGTATTAGCTGGCAAAATATTAATCACTTAAATGTAGATTTCTAAGATGGTTTTTCAAACTTCAAACTCATCCATGTTGAATTCGGGGGGTGCACGATCATTCAGCACCATGATTTGTGGAGCCTACATTCTCGACACAAGACATGTAACAATGTTAATTTTGGCACTCTCACCCTCATGCTAACGCTGTGTTGGGCATTAGCTAATTTAACTTTTTGGAAAAAGACATAGGATCAGATCACACTGACGCTGTGGACATTATGGAAACCCAAATGTAACTACATTTTCTCTTCCTTCATCTGCAATATTAAAATAAAACAAAGATTTAAGGTCTGCAGGTTTAGAGAGTGATGAGAATAACTGTTTCATGTCAAACACAGGTAAGGTAAAGGTTTGCTGAACCACTGATGTAAATAGCAAATGTTAATCAGAACAGAATGTTTCAAACTGTTTTGACATCAAATGCCTGATGTAAATATAGTGTCCTCTTTCATACTAACATTTTTGTAATATCTGTGTCATGACAGACTTTATGGCTGTGGACTCTCAGAGACTCACTGTGAAGTTGTGGCCTCAGCTCTGAAGTCCAACCCCTCCCATCTGAGAGAGCTGGACCTGAGTCACAACAGCCTGCAGGATTCAGGAGTGAAGCTACTGTCTGTTGGACTGGAGAGCCAAAACTGTGCTCTAGAGACTCTGAGGTCAGTTCATTGTCTTGTTTTTCCATATATTCAATACAAACCATTCACTGAGACTTAAACAGTTTAGTTAATTCTTTGAGACATTTTCTGTGTGCCTAAATGGCTCCATCCTGTGGTGTTCAGAGGATGATGCACTGAAAGACTATACTTGTTTTGTCACTTTGTGTATTTTACAGTGTTGAACCTGCATCCTGTTGGGTTCAGGTGTTTGGAGTTTCCATTTTCTAAACTTCTTCATTTTAAACCTTTAGCTCTGAACAGATTATTAAACACTGAATGATTTCAAGCAGGAACATTGTCTTCTAAACTTACATCATTTGTTCTTTATTCAGATTGTGGAGCTGCAGTTTGACAGAGATCAGCTGTGCTTTTCTGGCCTCAGCTCTGAAGTCCAGCCCCTCCCACCTGAGAGAGCTGGACCTGGATTACAACAACCTGAAGGATTCAGGAGTGAAGCTGCTGTGTGATTTTCTGCAGAGTCCAAACTGTAGACTGGAGAGTCTGAGGTCAGTTCACTGACTCTGTTACTGCTACCTACTATTTGAGTTTACGTTCATACATAACTTACATTGATAAAGTTATAGATTTCCTTTGGTTCATATTTTCAATAGGGCCCGACCGATTTATCGGCGAGCCGATTAAATCGGCCGATTATAGCCCGTTTGAGACTAATCGGTAATCGGCCAAAACTCGCCGATTGTCGCCAATATTTTCAGAAATAAAATGCGGGGAATAAGACTTGGTTTTACTTTGAAAATGTTCCCCCATTTGAAAAGATCCCCCGACATTAGGCTATTTATCCTGTAGAGGGCGCACCTACCTCATAACAAACTCCATCCACTATCCACTAACCACCTCATAACACAGCAGAGTGGGGGGGGAGGCGAGTAGTTGAAAACGCTTTTCTGGTCCGAGTTTGATTCATGATAAATCCGGTATATTACTGAGATGATCAGTTGGTCTTCCTGTCGGCGTGAAGAGCAGTAGCCTACAGTATATCGAGTGTTTCTGACTTTTTTTTTTTTTAAACGTTATGATGTACGTGAGTTAGGTTTTTTATTTTTATTTAGGCTATTTATTTTAGAGGATGACGAGTGTGTGAGTGCGGGAGGTTGACAAATCAGACTCACAATCACACCCGCTACAGTCTGAATAATAAGCAGAGAAGAATTAGTTTATCATCTTTATTACAGTTAAAATAAATAGCCAGGGGTGTAGTGTAGGCCATATTATTAATATGCTGCTTGACTCAGCAATAAAAAGGATTTGAAATTATTTTTCTGCCTTTAATTCTTTGCAGAAGTGTCTGAAAGGCTCAAAAGCAGCCATTTGTTAAAAAAAAACAAGTAAATATGTAGATATATTACTTAAATTAATAACATTTTAAAACTTTATAAAAAAAAATAAAAAATCTGCCGATTAATTGGTTATTGGATTTTTTCCCCCTAATAATCGGCATCGGCCCCAAAAAACCCATATCGGTCGGGCCCTAATTTTCAATTTTCAACTAAATTTCTTCTTCAGTCACAGAGGACTTCTGTTTCTTCAAGAAACTGTAGAAAATGTTCAGTTAGTTGTTAAAGTTAATTAATGTCTATAATTTAATCTGGTAACAGAAGAACTGAACTAACATTTGATTTAAATTGATAAAGCTGAGAAGCTGAAGTAGAAATGTTTTGATTTCTGTTGATGTCAATGTGTTTTCACAAATAATGTCTGATCATTGATATTGATCCTACAGAACACACACAGATCAAAGCATATTTTCAAAAGAAGATGTTTAAAAGAAAATTCAGTTTTTTCTCCTCTAATAACAGACCTGACTGAGATCAGCAGCATGTTATTAATCTGTGTTGACATGAACCGCTGTATGAATGTTGTGCTGACATGTGGATGATGTCTGTAGAAGGCTGATGATGATCCACATTAACACAATGACAAAGTTACTCCACTAATTTTAGAGAAAAGCTCATTGATGAGGACACAGTAATGTTGAGCTACACATTTAACAACTGAACATATCTGATTGGATTATCAATGGATTTTTATCTCCGTCATTTATTCTTTCTTCAGTTTGATAGGCTGCAGTTTGTCAGAGATCAGCTGTGCTTCTTTGGCCTCGGCTCTGAGGTCCAACCCCTCCCATCTGAGAGAGCTGGACCTGAGGAAGAACAGCCTGATTAGGGGTTCAGAAGTGGATCTGCTGTTATATTTTCTACAGAGTCCAAACTGTAGACTGAAGATTCTGAGGTCAGTTCACTGACTCTGTTACTTCTGTAAAGGACATCAACATAGTGCATGTTGGTCTAATCACTCTAATCATTTTAGAGAAAAGCTCATTGATGAGGACACAGTAATGTTGAGCTACACATTTAACAACTGAACACATCTGATTGGATTATAAATTGATTTTTGTCTCCATCATTTGTCCTTTATTCAGATTGTGGGGCCGCATTCTGAAAGTGAGTAGCTGTGATTCTCTGGCCTCAGCTCTGGGGTGCGACCCCTCCCTTTTGAGAGAGCTGGAGCAGAGGCACAACAATCTGCAGGACTCAGACATGGCACTGCTGCTGTGTGATCTGAACGAGAGTCCAGACTGGAGACTGTCGATTTCGAGGTCAGTAGAGGGTTGGAGTCAGTTCATGTTGGTTTTAGCAGTATTGTACTAAACACAGTATCAAAGTAAAGATCCAGTATTTCCTGCTTTCCTCAGTGAAGCTGTGAGAGGAGAACGGTGACAGGCTTCATGATTGGACAGAAAGACAGAGAGAGAGCGGTCAGCCAATCAGACAAGCCAGAAGCTTGTTGTGATCATGTGTTTGAGTTGATGTGAAGATGACTGTTGTTGTGTTCATGTCTACAGGAAATAAAGCTGGATCACAGCTGACAGCATCACAGGATGTAGACAGTGTCCTCATTCATCAAACTGTCGGAGCATCAAATCTGATCTCAAAGTGTTTGTTCTCTCATTTCAACACTGAACAACTGATCAGTTCATCTTGGTCACAGCTCTCAGATCAGTCTGACTGAAGCCTGCAAATCACTGGCTCTTATTTCAAAGAATCATCATTACATTTAGTAACCATGTGGTCTGTATACAGACCAGAACCTCTGTTGATGTTTTACTGTTCAGTGTAGGACCTTTAACGTTATATTTATATCTGCCCATGTGTCATTTGATTTGTCCAAATATTTTTATAACAGACTCCATATTTACATATTTGTCATGTAATGTTTCCAAAGTAGATGAAATATTTAAATGTAGTGAGACTCTGGTTTTTAACAGCAGTAAATCATCATTAAAGTGAGCTGTGAGTATCTCTCTGTTTCTGCAGTAATGATGCGTTCAGGGACTGTCAGCTTTGTTTATTTCCACTGTGTCCTTCAGTGAAACCTGCAGAGTAAACACACTTGATGTCCAAAGTGTCTGCAGGTCTGTGAGCTTCACTCCAACACGTTAACATGAGAGCTGAAGGAAGCTGGCTACGCTACACAGCCGCTCCACTTGTGGTCTGAACAGGACTGAAGTCCTGCTGGTCTTTATATCACTGACTGACAGCTGATGGAGGGAGTCTCTGTAAACACTCATTTATCACTTCTACTGTCTCTCTGCTTCTCTCATCAGCTGGAGATTGCCGTGATCTCTCTCAGAGTGGTGAGAAAGGTGGAGGTGTTGAGAGGATCAGCTGTGTCCTGATGATCCAGAGAGGTTGAAGCAGCACCATCAGCTGGTGGGTGGAGAGGCTCTGACTGGGCCGTGTTACTGGGTGGTGGAGTGGAGAGGAGAGCTTCATCCAGCAGTGACTGACAGACCAATCACAACAAGTGGAGATGACTGTCAGTGCTGCAGTGTGAACTGCTCTGAGATCAGCTCCACTGTCACACACAATGTACCGTCCAGCATCATCCCTGTGTTCCTCTGGATGTGACAGAGTATCATCAGTGTATCTGGACTGCTCTGCTGCTGCTCTGTCCTTCTACACAGTCTCTGCAGACACACCGACACTCCTCCACTCCCTCTGCTCCACACTCAAACACCTCCTCCACCTGAAACCTGGATCTTTATTCTTTTATTCACTCACATCTTCTCCACACAAAGCGTCTCATTTTTCCTTGGTGCAGTTAATCTCCACATATTCCTGAATAACAGTGGAGATTAATGCAGCAGTCTGTGTATACTGCCACTGAAAAAGACATCAGTGATGTTGTAGAAAGGCTGCTCCTGGCTCTCCCATGAGACATGGGGACTTACGGCCCCTTCTCCCGCCCTCTACGGCAATCAACGGAGACTCCTACACCCAAGGCATCCGCTTCGCAAACGCCATCACTCACTGCCTCCCTGGTGCTACTGTCCCGCTCATCCTGGACAAACTCCCCGGTCTGCTGCGCTCGCTCCCATCCTCCGTTACCCGAGTGCTGATCCATGTAGGGTCAAATGACACGGCCCGCCAACAGTCCGAACTCACAAAAAAGTTTTTTAACGACCTTTTTAGCCTTTTAAAAACCAGCGAGAAGTCTGTTTTTATCAGTGGCCCCCTCCTGGCACGGTCCCATGGATCTGCGCGTTTAAGCAGAATCCTTGCCCTCAACACCTGGCTCCAGTCTGCATGTAGTGTCCACAACCTCGGTTTTATTGACAATTTTAACTTGTTCTGGACGGAGTCCACCTAAACCCCTCTGGCAACCAGCTGCTTGCAGCTAACATTCACTATGCTATCCAAACATCTCCACGTGCATGACTGTTTACCTGCCACACACCCCCCTCACTACCTTCCTGGTGTCATCATCATTCTTCTTCTACGGTCCCTTCCCACTCCATTCCCTCATATAACAACGCCCCCTACCGGCACCAGCGGCCCATACCCTGCCACCCGCAATCATCCATTCCAGTCATAATAAGCAATAGGCCATCACACAACACTCCAAATGGCGACAAATATAGACTAAATAGCAGGTGTTTGCTGTCAGTCCAAGCCCAAACAGCTGTGAAATCAGCTGATCTGTCTCCACCGATCCGGATGGCACTTCTGAATGCTCGTTCCATCTGCAACAAATCCCTCACTCTGAATGAACTTTTTATGAGTGAGAATATGGATTTCTTATTCCTAGTTGAGACGTGGCAGAGGGATAAGGAGTTTTTTCACCTAAAAGAGCTCTGTCCCCCTAGCTGCTCTGTTATCGGGACCCCCCGCTTGGAGCGCCATGGTGGAGGTCTCGCTGTTGTGCATCGCGACAGCCACCCGTGCAGACTGGTCAACTCTCAGCCTTTTTCCTCCTTTGAGTGTCAGATAATAAAAGCTGGGTTTTTAAACCCATTTTACTGTATTTTAATTTACCGGCCCTATAGGCGCCTTCTTTGCTGATTTTACAAACTTCCTATCCTCCATTATTAAACTAGAGAAAATTTTAATCATTGATGATTTTAACATCCATATTGATGATGTCACATGCAACACAGCTGCTGACTTCTTATCTATCACTGACTCTTTTAATTTCATCCAACATGTCTCTGGACCCACGCACATCAAGGGTCACACTCTGGACCTTGTTTTTTCATTAGGCCTAGACGTCAGGAACGTGCATGTGGAGGACTTCCAGGTCAGTGATCATAGCTGTGTGCTTTTTAATGTAAACCTTCCTGTAAATCCTTCCCCTTTGAAAATAAAATCCCAAAGGCGGATTATAAATCAGGATGTCGCTGATGGTTTCTCCTCTATGTTTGAGGCTCAATTACTGTCAAGAATTGATCACCCTGATGTCTTTATTCAGACCTTCAACAGGCACTGTATGACTATTTTAGATAAAGTTTCTGTGGTGAAAACCAGCAGTGCACCAGCAAACGCACCTCATCCCTGGATAAATTACTCTGCTCGTGCTCTTAGGAGAAACTGTCGAAAAGTGGAACGTCTGAGGAAGTTGACACAACTGGAGGTTCACAGACTCCACCTAAGGGAGCTTAGAGCCTCTTTAAATGATATGTTGAGGAACGCCAGGACCCAGTACTTTGCTCAAATCATCGCTTCTAATAAGAAAAATCCTAAGGTCTTATTTGACACAATCAGCTCCCTTGTCTCACCTGTTGTCTCACAAATTCCTGTGCACTCTAAAGCAGACCGCAATGAATTCCTTACCTACTTTTTGACTAAAATTAGAGACATTAGGGAGAATATTTCACCACTGCCTTCAATTGACCCTGCTGGCATATTTTCTGATCCTGCTGGTGAAATGCCCTCACCCTGTCCTTGGTCCTCTTTTAACCCGGTGAAGCTCCAGAACTTTACAGCTCTGCTGCAAAAAATGAAACCTTCCACATCTCCCTCTGATGTCCTCCCTACCAAGCTTTTTAAAACTGTCCTCAACTCAAATACGTGGTTGTCGAACCCATACTTAAAAAGCCATCCCTGGACCCATCACAACCCAAACACTATAGGCCAATCTGTTCTGTTGCTCTTATGCTCCCTGCATGAGCTAACAGGCAGCTAACACCTCCTCCAATCACCACAAGAAGTCGATGTCTGATTCAACTTGTTTATTGGTCATCAAGAGGTGGGTAAAACTGTAAAATATAAAATGTGGTAAGTAGTCTGTACATAGACTGTAAAAGAACACAAATCATATGTAAACATATGTGCAAGATAATAAAATAAATCCTTTTATTTGTATTCACAGGAGAAAACAACAAATAAGTATTAGTAAACAATACTATGTTCACGTCCACATGTAGTTTACAATCAATAACTCAAAACATGGCCGATTTACATGGCTACATATTACCCAATCAAATATGAATACATTACTCTTCCTATGAAATATTATTTGGACAAATAACAAAGAAGATACAAGATATGAATAAAACCAATAATTTGCCTACCGACAATGCTCTTTAAAGGCTGACGTGGAGCGGATGTTGGCGGATGGAGGAAGAACACACATGATCCTCCATGCTTCCCTATTTCCTTGGCTGAAATCTCGCGAGACTTTAGGTCACCTTATCAACGAGATTACGGTCTCTTAAAGACACGGTACACAAATGAACTGAAACATCTTAAATCTTACAACACACTACTTCCTACAAACATAACACAATCTCTAAGCTTCCTTTTATGTCCAAGATCCTGGAGAAAATAGTGGCAGAGGAACTTATAGTGTTCCTGGAGTCAAATAATGTCCTGGATAAATTTCAGTCAGGTTTCCGTTAGGGATGCACCGATATGAAAATTTTGGCCGATACCGATATCCGATATGAATTTTTCTGCTATGGCCGATAACCGATATTTACCGATATCGATATGTGTTTGTTTTTTTTAAGTTTCTGAGATGATAAAATTTTGTAAATTTTGTAAATCATGCAAACTGAATTTTTGAATGTCTTCCTTTATTTTCAGAATGCATTTTACTTCCAAATAACAAGGTTACAGGCTACCATAAAACATAAGTAACCAACTTTTACCACTTATCAAACATGCCAGTATTCATGGCAACGTGTTTTCAGCTCTGTGCACTAGACAGGCTAAATCAAAAATATCAAAAACATGTCCTGACTGTGAGTGCACATTTTTTCAACTTGCACTGTAATTTTCAAGTAAATGTCCAAACACTGAAACAATGTTTCTACCAAGCAAACATAAAAAAAACAAGTCAATTTCAAGACCCATCTATAAAAATGTTCAATCAAAATATGAGAACTGTGACATAACTGTAATTCAACAGACATGGTGGTCTTTGTACATTTTCCAACCTAAAGCAGCCACAATGTACTCAAAGTAAATGTCCCAAACACTGTAACTGTTTCCACCTAACACTGTACAGTAAGGTATAGTCCAGGCCTACTACATCAGCAAAGGCAGGTTTTTTTTGACAAAGAGAAGCATTTCTGCTTTCTCACACTGGATTCTGTTTCTCTTTTCATCAACAATATGTGATGCAGCAGAGAAGAGAAGCTCGCTGTCCACACTTGTACATGGAGCCGAAAGGTACTTGCATGCTGCTTTGGCCAGGGCAGGAAAGCGAGACATATTGCTTTTCCAATACTGCAGTGGGCTCTCATTTCTGGGGATGAGGGGCTCACTCAGATAGCCATGCACCTACAGGAATGTAGACAAGTGTATAACTATGCATGTCTGATAAATTACCAGCAGTACTCTAGACATTACAACATTGTCCTCCTCCCCTTAAGAGCTTTGATGAACTTTGCTCTGAGGAGATGACCAGTGCTTAAGGTCAACCTCAAGGGGGCAGAGAAGCATTACTAAATATTTTTTATAACAATTAGCATTTTCATTTAAGTAAATCTATTATTTTAGTAACTCTATAGAATTCACAGCACATTAATTTTAAAAAAATTCACTACACAAAGGACTTCGTTATTTTTTATAAAAGACTGGGTCTGATAATATTATACCTGCACACTTGTGTGGCTTGTCAGGCCTGCCTGCTGTTCCATGGTCAAGTTTTCCTCCAGAATTTCGTCATGCATGTCAAGCAGCGACTTTCCACCCTCGTCACTTATTCTTATCTTCTTCTCTTGCGGTTCCTCTGTGTCCGTGTAATATCTTATGATATTGAGGAAGAAGGGACGGACACTGGAGGTGAGTTGAGGCTGGTTTACTGGAGCACTTCACATGATATAACAGGAACATGGCATAGCCAACGACATACTACCTGTAGCACTATAGGCTCTGAACTAGTGAATAAACCACCTTGGGCCTAGGCTATGCTGCCACCCCGAGGACACCTCCCAACATAACACGAAATTCTCAATCTTCTACATTCCTCCCTCCTTAAGCTGTTTTTCTCTCCACCTTTCCTCTGCGATCAGGGTGAATCAGATCCAGAGTAGACCTTAACTTTCTTCCCTGCAACATCTCCGCAGGTGACAGCCCTGTGGTGGACTGCGGTGTGATGCGATAATTAAACAGCACTCTAGACACTTTAGTGGCGATGCTGCCCTCACCTGCCTTTTTCATCATTGACTTGAATGTCTGGACTGCGCGCTCCGCACAGCCGTTGGATGAAGCATGATAAGGAGCAGAGGTGATGTGTTCAATACCATTCCTTCCCAGAAATTCCTTGAACTCTGCACTCACAAAACATGAGCCATTATCTGACACAATTGTCTCTGGTATCCCCTGGTTACTAAAACTCTTACGCAGGCATTCAATCGTGACAGCTGAGGTGGAGTTTGTTACCGGATAAGCATCCATCCACTTTGAATGCGCATCCATCAGGATCAGAAACATGTGTCCCATAAAAGGACCTGCATAGTCAATGTGTAATCTCTGCCATGGTTTGCTTGGCCACTCCCATGGGTGAAGTGGCGCTGGAACAGGCAGGTTACGGTGTTCTTGGCATATGACACATCTTTTAACTACAGTCTCAATGTCAGCGTCCAGCTTTGGCCACCAGAAGTAGCTTCGTGCCAAAGCTTTCATCCTAGTGATGCCTATGTGACCATGATGTAGTTGCTTTAACATGGCGTCTCGCCCTGGCGGCGGTACCACCACACGTGACCCCCACAATACACACCCATCTTGTACACTTAACTCTGTTTTTCGCACAGAATAAGGTTGAAAAACTGGGTCTAAGTCATGCAGTGGCCAACCATGTTGGATAAACTGTGTCACCCTGGACAATACCGGGTCTCTGTTTGTCCACCTGCTCATTTCAGCTGCTGACACAAGAGTTACAGTCTCCATCATGAGCACTCTTTCCTCCTGCTCTTTCTGGGCTGAAGGTTGCTGCAGAGGGAGTCGACTCATGGCATCTGCATTGCCATGATGTTTTCCAGGCTTGTAGACGATCTCATATTCATATGCTCTCAGTGTTACAGCCCATCGCTGAATACGAGGAGATGCCATGTTAGGCACCGCCTTCATCTCATTAAAGAGGGATAGCAAGGGTTTGTGATCAGTGCAAATGACGAACTTTCTTCCATACAGATATTTGTGGAAGCGCTGAATGCCAAACATCACTGCCAGACCCTCTTTGTCTAATTGTGAGTAGTTGGATTCAGCTGATGTCAGCGTCCTTGACATGAAACTGATGGGTCGCTCCTGTCCATCTGGCATGTGATGTGATAACACCGCCCCCACTCCATAGGGCGAGGCATCACAGGACAGGATCAGGTCTTTTTGACTGTCATAATGCACTAACACTTCAGAGGATTGCATGAGGCGTTTGGATTCCTCAAAAGCTCTCTCTTGTTCTGTTCCCCATTTCCATTTGGTCTCCTTTCTCAACAGTTCATGCAAGGGGGATAACAATGTGGACAGGTTCGGCAGGAACCTGTTATAATAGTTGAGCAAACCCAGGTACGCACGCAGTTCAGTGACATTAGTGGGTGCTGGGGCTTTCTGTATGGCCATGACTTTGTGTGGCAGAGGATGGAGTCCCGAGGCATCCACTTTATGTCCTAAGAACTCTGCTTCCTGTTCCATGAAGGCACATTTGTTGCGCTTTAAGCGAAGGCCAGCTTCCTGCAGCCGTGCCAACACCTGGTTCAGCGTGGCCAGATGTTCTTGGTCGCTTCGGCCAGTCAGCAAAATGTCGTCCAAATATACAGCCACGTTCGGGATGCCAGCCACCAGACTCTCCATTAGTCGCTGGAAAATGGCTGGACTGGAAGAAACCCCGAATGGCAGACGGTTCACCTGGAACAGACCTTTGTGTGTGTTAATAGTGACATAGGGCTTGGATGCTTCATCCAGGATCACCTGTTGATATGCATGGCTCAAGTCCAGTTTACTAAACTTTTCACCACCAGTCAACTTCTCGAACAAGTCTTCCAGTTTTGGTATTGGATACTGTTCCAACTTTGACACTAAGTTGACCGTGAGCTTGTAATCTCCACAGATACGCACTGAATTGTCAGGTTTCAACACAGGAACAATCGGCGCCGCCCACTCAGAGAATTTCACGGGCTCGATTATCCCCTGATGGGTGAGTCTCTCCAACTCGACCTCCACCTTCTTTCTCATAGCATAGGGGACTGGCCGGGGTTTATAGAACTTTGGAGCAATCCCTTCTTTTATGTATATTTTTGCTGGTGGGCCCCTCCAGGTTCCCAGTTCCTCTTTGAATACATCCTCATTCTGTCTTAACACCTCCTGCAGTGTCATTTGTTTCTGGTCTATGTTGTTTACCAGAACACAGTTCATTCCCAGCTCTTTCATCCATGCTCTGCCCACCAGGTTTGGCCCTGGCCCTGCTACGACCACCACTGGAAGCTGTTTGATTTGGCCTTTGAACTGCACAGTTACTTCTGCTGCACCTAGTGTGGGCACTCTCTCACCCGTATATGTTTTAAGAGTCAGTGAACAATCTTGCAGCTCTGGTGTACTCCCTGCTGACCATAACTTAGCATACTCAGTCTTTGACATAATTGTCACACTGCAGCCAGTATCCACTTCAAATTCCACCATGTTACCATTTAGGTTTAGCTGAGTGGTAATGGGGTCTATTTTTGCTATTTTTGGCTCTGTTACATTGTGCAGTGTAAACACCTCTTCATCACTAGAGAGGTTCACAGGGGATTCACTTATGTGGTGTGCGGACTGCTTTTTATCCCCTTTTACCCCTTTTACAAACTGCTTATGCTTCCCTCCCCCCTTAAGCTGCTGCTGGCCTGTAGGAGGCGAGGATCTGCACATCTTCTTCAAATGTCCTTGTTTACCACAGCCATGGCACTTTTCATTGATAAACCGACAGTCCCGAGCCACATGTTCACCCCCACACCTATAACATGTTAGTGGTGTCGTTTTTTCTTGCCACTTCTGTCCCGTCTTCACATTGTGTACTGGCAGTTGTGCTGCAGCTTTACTCACATTACTGTCCATCGTGTGCGGTTGTAGTTGCAGGTCCCGCACGTCTCTGGTTGCGGTCTCGATGGCTTGCGCGACTTTCAATGCCTTCTCAAATGTCAACTCCGGCTCCGCCAACAATCTCCGCTGGATGCGATCATCTGCTATGCCACAGACGAGCCTGTCACGCAGCATCTCCTTCAACTTGTCCCCGTAGTTACAGTGTTGAGCCAGCTCCCGTAGCACCGCCACGTACTCCGTCACAGACTCCGTCGCTGCCCTCGTCCTCGAGTTAAACTTGAATCTCTGGACTATCTCGCTGGGCTTTGGGTTATAATGTGACTGTAGCAGTTTAGTCAAGTCCTCATATGACTTATCTCCAGGCTTGTCCGGACTCAGCAAGCTTCTCATCAAACTATATGTCCGGCTGCCCACGGAGCTCAACAATATTGCCCGCTTCCTTCCAGCGTCTGTAATTCCATTCGCCACAAAAAAATGGTCCAAAACTTCGACATACTCCTCCCAGTCTTGAACCTGGCTGTCGAAAGCCGCGAGTGTCCCCACCATCGCCGTGGCCATCTCGATGTCGTCGTCCGCGTTGCCGCTAGCGTTGTCGTTAGCGTTGTTGCTAGCGTTAGCTCCCTCGACGCCGGACATGAATCGAGTCTCCGCGTAGTTGAACTCACAGGCTGTTTTCTTGTCCTAACAACTTACAGTGAGCTCGCCGTGTTTCCTCGTCGCCAATATGTAATATCTTATGATATTGAGGAAGAAGGGACGGACACTGGAGGTGAGTTGAGGCTGGTTTACTGGAGCACTTCACATGATATAACAGGAACATGGCATAGCCAACGACATACTACCTGTAGCACTATAGGCTCTGAACTAGTGAATAAACCACCTTGGGCCTAGGCTATGCTGCCACCCCGAGGACACCTCCCAACATAACACGAAATTCTCAATCTTCTACAGTCCGGTGTCTCCGTAGCGCTGTCGCCGTGCGTCATTTTGTCCACTTGCTTCTGGAGCATATTTACCGCCGCTTGCTTGGTGACTGTGTCAAAATAACGGTCTTTGTACCGGGGGTCAAGGATCGTTGCCAAGTAGTACAGCGGCTCAGAGAAAGCGCTTCCAAATCGCGCGTTCACAGCTTCCAGTAGAGTGTGCTTTGCTGTGCGGACCCCACTGTCTGTGTCAGCTGCCTTGCTCAGCAAACGTTTCAGTGCCACAACAGACGGAATCACGTCCGCAGTAGTAGCCAGATGTGAGCTGATATCCCTCGTTAATTGTTCAAATGGAGTGAGAAGCGTTGTCATGTTTTCAACGAGGCCCCACTGATGTGCACTTAAAGACGCAGGCAGCTCATGATCGGCCCCATACACACCAAGTGCGCGCTTCTGATCCAGTAGACTTTTCATCATATAAAAAGTACTGTTCCATCTGGTGGCAACATCTTGTTGTAGCATCATGGTTTTCATGCCTAACTCTTGCTGTACGTCTCTCAGCCGAGAGGTAGCGAGTTGAGAATGGCGAAAATGTCCGACTATTTTCCTCCCGATCGCCACACAGTCAGAAATGCTCCGCTGGCTTAACACTCCATCATGCACTGCTAGCTGCAGCGTGTGAGCCATGCAGCCCAGGCTTTTGACGCCACACTCCTCCATTGCCTTCTGCATATTCCGCGCATTGTCGCGGAGCACAACATGCACATTGTCTTTTTTAATTTTCCACTTAGCAAACATGCAGTCAAATGCGCCGGCGATGGCGACTCCCGTGTGCGATCCTGCAAACTCTTGCGCATGTAAAACAGCTCTCTTCATTTCAAATTTGTCATTAATCCACTGAGCAGTAAGGCTCAACATACTCATCTGACTTACGTCCGAGCTCCATATATCCGTAGTGAAGCTAATGTCAGTCACATTGTCCAACAATTTGTGGATATGCGTGGCCACGACTTCATACAAACCAGGCTACCTGCTGGCTAATGTTAGCAGCATTTTTTTCCTGCAGTTGTTTGTGTAGCTCT